>NC_054470.1:153449383-153749383 GCF_017639515.1 Carcharodon carcharias
TGTTCACCCTCCCAGCTCAGAGTACTCTTCAGCCTCTTAGTGATATCCTTGACCCTGGCACCAAGGAGGCAGCATACCATCCTGGATTCATGTCTATGCCCACATAAATCCCCAGGCCCAGATGAGATGTATCCAGGGCTTCCATGAGGCAAGGGACAAGATTGCAGGGGCTCTGACACTAATTTTCAAATCCTCTCTGGCCACAGGAGAGGTTCTAGAGCACTGGAGAACAGTGAATGTGGTGCCATTATTCAAGAAGGGTAGTAGGGATAAACCAGGTAATTACAGGCCAGTGAGTCTAACATCAGTGATAGGGAAACTATTAGAAAAAATTATGAGGATTTATCTCTACTTAGAGAGGCAGAGAATTCAGGGATAGTCAGCATAGCTTTGTTTAGGGGAGATCATGGCTAGCAAATTTGATTGAATTTTTCAAGGAGGTGACTAGTTGTGTAGATGAGGGTAGTGCAGCTGATGTAGTCTACAAAAGTAAGGCTTTTGACAAGATCCTGCATGGGACAATGTTTAAGAAGGTAAGAGCCCATGGGATCCAGGGCAATTTGGCAAACTGGATCCAAAATTGGTTTACTAGCAGGAGGCAGATGATGACGGTTGAAGGTTGTTTTTGTGATTGGAAGCCTGTGACGAGTGGTGTACCACAGGGCTCAGTGCTGGGACTCTTGCTGTTTGAAGTGTAACTTAATGATTTAAACATGAATATAGGAGGTATGATCAGTAAGTTCATAGGTGACACTAAAATTGGTGGTGTGGTAAATAGTGAGGAGGAAAGCCTTAGATTACAGGACGATATAGATGGGCAGAGCAGTGGCAGATGGAATTTAATCCTGATACGTGTGAGGTGATGCATTTTGGGAGGACTAACATGGCAAGGGAATACACAATTAACGGTAGGACCCTAGGAAGTACAGAGGAGCAGAGAGACTTTGGTGTACATGTCCATAGATCCCCTGAAGGCAGCAGCACAGGTAGATAAAAAGGCATATGGGATACTTGCCTTTATTAGCTGAGGCATAAAATATAAGAGCAGGGAGGTTATGTTGGAGCTGTGTAAAATGCTAGTTAGGCCACAGCTGGAGTACTGTGTGCAGCTCTGGTTGCCACAGTATAGGAATGATGTGATTGCACTGGAGAAGGTGCAGTGGAGATTCACCAGGATGTTACCTGGGCTGGAGCGTTTCAGCTATGAAGAGAGACTGGATAGGCTAGGGTTGTTTTCCTTAGAGCAGGGAAGGCTGTGGGGGAACCTGATAGAGGTATACAAAATTTGTTTAGGGAAGATCATGTCTAACAAATTTGATTGAATTTTTTGAGGAGGTGATTAGTTGTGTAGATGAGTTGTAGTGCAGTTGATGTAATCTACATGGACTTCAGATGGGTAGATAGGAAGAAACTTTTCCCTTCATGGAGGTGTCAATAACCAGGGAGCATAGGTTTAAGGTAAGGAGCAGGAGGTTTAGAGGGGATTTGAGGAAAAGTTTTTTCACCCAGAGGGTGGTTGGAATCTGGAACACATTGCCTGAGGGGGTGGTAGAGGCAAGAACCCTCACAACAGTTAAGTCGTATTTAGATGAGCACTTGAAACACCATAGCATACAGGACTACGGGCCAAGTGCTGGAAAATAGGATTAGAATAGATAGGTGCTTGATGGCCAGCATGGACACGATGGGCCAAAAGGCCTGTTTCTGTGCTGTATAACTCTATGACTCTATAAATGCCTGTGTATTGCCCTAACTATAGAATTCCCTATCACTGCTGCTTTCCCAATCTTCCATGTTCCCCCAGTGTGCAGCTGAGCCATCTGAGGTGCCCGGACTTGGCTCTGGCTACACTCCCCAGATGATTTATCACTCTCACCAGTATTCAAAACAGAATACCTGTTGGGGAGAGAGATGCACTCAGGGGACTCCTGCACTCCCTGCTTGATCCTTCTTGGCTGCCTAACAGTCACTCATCCCCTCTCAGCCTTTAAGTTGCAGGGTGACCACATCCAGAAACATGCTATCCACGTAGTTCACAGCCTCACAAATGCACCAATGGAGCCATCAGCTGCTCAGGCTCTGCAGCCTGGAGCTAGAGCTTCTCCAGCTGATGACATTTCCTGGACATGTGCTTATCCAGGATGCAAGAAGCATTCTGGAGTTCTCACATGGCACAGAATGTGCACTCCAAGGGACAGAGGTGCCATGCCATACCTCTGTTTATTAAACTAACTAAACTTAAACAAACATTATACCCTCTCAATACTTCAAAATAAGGAACTCACCAGCTACTCATCAATTAGCATTTCCCATGTGCTAACACCACTTTTAGTTATTTTTTACCTTGGTCCCTGATCCTTGCACTCACTTCCACTCTGCTGCTCCTCCCCCAAACTTCAGGTACACCACCCTGCTTCTCTACTGCTTCTCCTTTAGACACTTCTTATAATCTACCTCTTTAATTATATTCCAGAAAGCCAATTGTTGAAGGACAGTACTGTTGCTAATCTGACACAGTGTTATTACAGAAATAGACATTACAAACATGCACCTGCTCCCCCAACAACCAAAGTTTCGGTCTGTTCCTATTTATAGGACAAGTGAATTCCCAGTTAATGTCAACCATCTGCAAACAATTAGTATATGATTCAGTACAATTAATATTTCTGACGTGTTTTTAGTCACCTGTCTTAATGTCTCCATATAGCCTGATGTCAAATATTGTTAGATCCTACCCTGTCAAAATTATATAAATGCAAGTTGCTGTGTTTGAATTTTTAAGCAGGCATGGTTTAAATAAAACTAGTTACAGTGTATAGTCTTGTTTAGTTTATTCAGCTATGATTTGCTTCAGTTTGTCCAATATTCTACTCTTCTACCCCTTTAAACTGTCCAATGCGTAATGTGGGCAAATAGCACTAGTGCCAATGTGCTCACTATAATTTGAATCTGAGAACTGACTGTATCCTGAAAACATTGACCCATATTAATGAAAGGGTAGTCAGTCCTCCAGTACCTCAAGCAAAACAGATTAACATTGTTGTCAATGGGACCTTGTGTACTGGAAGTGTTTTGAGATGTGTCTAAAACATGTAGCAAGGCAAGACATAAATACAGGACTTTCTTACTGCTTAACGCCCACTGTCCGGATATTAACCTTAACAGTGAGTGTCAGCAACTATTCTCTTGGAAGGGATATCATAGCCAAGCTCATTCCTATTCTGACGTGGCATTCACATGTACATATTTCCAACAGGAGTCACTGAATAGAAACAAAATTCCTAGCCTATTTATTTCACTGTAACACAGTGGCTGAGGTCAAATGCAGTGACTTCTGTTGTCCTGGCTGAGGTTAGCTAGTTAACAGTTGAGAATTGAACCTGGGACAGTACTCGTACAGTTCAGCTACTCGCTCCATTTTTCTTTGGGGAGGGAGTGAACGGTTTCATTTTTCCGGATTCTGCATTGAGATGGTTTAAAGACTTGGCGGATGATCTCTGTCATTTCCTCTAGAGTCAGCAGCTGCTTGGTTAACATTGAAGACACTGGTTATTGTTGTTGGTTAGTCAGGTACAGGTAGTGCATGTGCTTGCAGAATGGCTGGAGAGAGAGAGAGGGTGGGGGGCAAGTGAGTTCTTTTCTTGCAATTAGAAGCTCATGGTCTTTCTTGTCTTGACTGACTGACCTTGGAAAAGCCGTTTCTTTAAGCGCAGATGGTTAGATTGCTCACTACATGACCTTAATTCACAAGCAGGCTAGTTACTAACTGTAACAAAAACAGAATTACCTGGAAAAACTCAGCAGGTCTGGCAGCATCGGCGGAGAAGACAAGAGTTGACATTTCGAGTTCTCATGTCCCTTCGACAGAATTCAACCTGTGGAACCCTCATTCCAGGTCATTGTTTAACGTGATTAAATTACATGGCTGGTGGAGTTCCCCATCTCAGCCCGGGTCCATATTGTCCATAGTGATTGAGTCTAACAGCTCCGTCAACACCCCTTTGTCCTTTTGTCTATGACATCTTTGACAGTCTCTTCTTGGCCTCCACCTATCACTGGCCCCTTATCCAGCTCTACCTGTCCCAACCCTCCCCCCCCTACCAGCTTATATTTCATCTCATTTCTATATTTTTTAGTTCTGGTGAAGGGTCATACGGACTCAAAACATCAACTTTATCCCTCTCCGTAGATGCTGTCAGACCTGCTGAGTTTTTCCAGGTTTTTTGTTTTTGAGTCTAACAGCTTGGTCTGCACCCACCTGAATAACAGATTATGTCTCAATGTCTGTGAATGGTTCATTGGGTTCATTTACACTCATTTAAGTTGATTGTCTCTGGTGGGTTACTTCCAGACAGCTTGGCTGCTTTCTGATAGTTTTGTAGTTTGGAAGGTGAAATTATGTAATTATTTGGCTATTTAAGGGCTTTTGCCTCAGGCATTTAGAATGCTGATGCCAATCTTTCTAAACTTAACCTGGGGATTCAGCCCTCTCAATAAATAAAGTGATTTTCAATATAAAACACTATATAAATGCAAGTTGTTATTGAGAGCTCTGTAAGCATACATTTGTTTTCAAGCAAAGATAGAGGCATAGGGAAAGCAAGTTCTCTTAGTTTGACAATCAGGTCGTACCAGCTTTGGTCAATATGCTTCAATCAAATGTTAATAGCTCATTCAATATTTGTACCTAAAACCTAGATTAACCCTATTTTATGAGGGCATGTTGATGGTGACATGGGATGGTGGACTGGACCCCAGCACAGCAGTGCAAAAGATAAGGCTGAAGCAATCGCAACAATCTTCAGCCAGAAGTGCCAAGTGGATGATCCATCTCGGCTTCCTCCCAAGGTCCCCAGCATCACAGATGCCAGCCTTCAGCTAATTCAATTCACTCCATGTGATATCAAGAAGCGGCTGAAGGCACTGGATACTGCAAAGGCTATGGGTCCTGACAATATTCTGGCAATAGTACTGAACACTTGTGTTCCAGAACTTGCCACGCCCCTAGCCAAGCTCCAGTACAGTTACAACACTGGTATCTACCAAGTTATGTGGAAAATTGCCCATATATGTCCTGTACACAAAAAGCAGGACAAATCCAACCCAGCCAATTACCATCCCATCAGTCTACTCTCGGTCATCAGTAACGTAATGGAAGGGGTCATCAACAGTGCTATCAAGTGGCACTTGCTTAGCAACAACCTGCTCACTGACACCCAGTTTAGGTTCTGCCAGGGCCGCTCAGCTCCTGACCTCATTACAGCCATGGTTCAAACTTGGACAAAAGAGCTGAACTCCCGAGGTGAGGTGAAAGTGGCTGCCCTTGGCATCAAGGCAGCATTTGAGTGTGGCATCAGGGAGCCCTAGCAAAACTGGAGTCAAAGGGAATCAGGGGGAAAACTCTCCACTGGTTGGAGTCATACCTAGCACAAAGGAAAATGGTTGTGGTTGTTGGAGGTCAGTGATCTCAGCTCCAGGACATCACTGCAGGAGTTCCTCAGGGTAGTGTCCTCAGCCCAACTATCTTCTGCTGCTTCATCAGTGACCTTCATTCCATCATAAGGTCAGAAGTGGGGACGTTCACTGATGATTGCACAATGTTCAGCACCAATCGCGACTCCTCAGACACTGAAGCAGTCCATGTCCAAATGAAGCAAGACCTGGACAATATCCAGGCTTGGGCTGACAAGTGGCAAGTAACATTTGCGCCATACAAGTGTCAGGCAATGACCATCTCCAACAAGAGAGGATCCAACCATCACCACTTGATGTTCAGTGGCATTAGCATCACTGAATCCCCCAATGTCAACATCTTGGGGGCTACCATTGACCAGAAACTGAAGTGTACTAGCCTTATAAATACTGTGGCTACAAGAGCAGGTCAGAGGCTAGGAATTGTGTGACATGTACCTCACCTTCTGATTCCCCAAAGCCTGTCCACCATCTACAAGGCACAAGTCAGGAGTGTAATGGAATATTCCCCACTTGCCTGGATGAGTGCAACTTCCACAACTCTCAAGGAGCTTGACGCTATCCAGTACAAAGCAGCCCATTTGATTGGCACCACATCCTCAAACATTCACTCTCTCCTAACACTGACCCACAGTAGCAGCAGTGTGTACCATCTACAAGATGCACTGCAGGAATTCACCAAGGCCCCTTCGACAGCACCTTCCAAACCCACGACCGCTACTGTCTAGAAGGACAAGGGCAGCAGATAGATGGGAACACCGCCACCTGGAAGTTCCCCTCTAAGTCACTCACCACCTGTCTTGGAAATATATCACCATTCCTTCATTGTCACTGGGTCAAAATCCTGAAACTCCCTTCCTAACAGCACTGTGGGTGTACCTACACCACATGGACTGCAGCAGTTCAAGAAGGCAGCTCACCACCACCATCTCAAGGGCATCTAGGGATGGGCAATAAATGCTGGCCTAGCCAGCAAAGTTCACATCCTGTGAATGAAAAATTTAAAAAAAATACACAGATTTTGAAAATAGTGAAGGGTAAATTTTTTTTTCAACTTTCCCCCCCTTGCCCTGATTCCAGGATGTGTTGATTTATGCTGTGGTTAGGGTTCCAGCAGCCATCTGACATCTCACCAAAGGCACCATTTTTCATATATAGGCCTGGATGGTGAGAGTTGGCAAACTATTCAACCTTGGGGAGATCATAGCTGAACATAACTCTGTCCTTACCTGTGGTGTTCACTTTTCAATAGGGATCACTGAGGAAGAGATTTGCAAGTGCAGATCAGATTGCTCCTCCCGGCTACTGCTTTCTTCCACCCCACAGCAGCAGCACGCTAGAGTTCGAAGATAAGATCATAAGAACATAAGAAATATGAGCAGATTTAGTACATACAACCCCTCGAGCCTGTTCAGCCACTCAATAAGAGCACGGCTGATCTTCTCCCTCAAATCCACTTGCTCACCTATTCTTATATCCCTTAATTCCCTTAGTGTCTGAAAACCTATCAATTCAGTGTTGAACAAATTTTAAAACTGAGCACCAACAACTCTTTGAAGCAGAGAATTATAAAGATTCATAACTTAGAGTTAGGAAATTGTTCCTCATCTCAACCTGAGACTAAGACCTCCAGCTGGAGAAACAACATATCTTCTTCTACCCTGCCAAGCCCATTAAGAATTTCATAGCTTCAATGAGATTATCTCTCATTCTTCTAAACTTCAAAAAATATAGGGACATTCTGCTCAATTTCTCATCATAGGACAATCCTTTCATCTAAGGAATGAATCTAGTGAATCTTTGTTGCACCGCCTCTAAGGCAAGTATGTGCTTCCTTAGATTAGGAGGCAATACTTCAGTGTGGTCTTACCAAAGCCCTACTTATTTTTCAGTACAAATTTCTTACTCTTATACTCCATTCCTTGTAATAAAGCCTAATGTACCATTGCCATTCTATTTGTTTTCTTAATTTTGCATGTTAGCATTCGGCAATTTGTGTACAAGGACACTCAAATTCCTCTGAATATTAACATTTATTATTCTTTTGCCTTTTAAAAAATATCCTGCTTTTGTATTCTTTCTAACAAAGTGGATAATTTCACATTTCCCCATATTATACTCCATCTTCTACATTCCTACCCAATCACTTAACCTGTCTGTATCCCTCTGCAGGCTCTTGGTATCCTCCTCACAGCTTATTTTCCCAGTTAATTTTGTATTGTCAGTAAACTTGGGTATAATACCCTCAGTTCTCTGATCTAAGTTACTGATTAGATTGCAAATAGCTAAGGCTCAAGCGTTGATTCTTGCAGCACCCCATTAGTTACAACCTGCTAGCCCAAAATTACTCTTGTATTCCTATTCTCAGTTTTCTGTCCCTTAACCAATCCATGCTAATATAACCCCCAATCCCATGAGCCCTAATTGTGGCTAATGACCTCTTATTTGGAACCTTATTGAATGTCTTCTGAAAATCGACATATTCTACAGGTTTCCCATATCTATCCTGCTGGTTACAACCTCAAAAATTCTAATTGGTTCAGCAAATATTGTTTCCCTTTCACAAAATATGTTGACTCTGCCTGATCACATCATGGTTTTCTACCATTTGTTATACCATGCACCTAAAAATAACTTCCAGAAATTTCCATACTCATGATGCCATGCTATTGGCCATATGGTTCCCTGTTTTCTCAGTCCCTCCTTTCCTGACTAAAGCTAGGAACATAGGAGCAGGAGAGGACATGGAGCCTGCTCCACCATCCAATATGATCATGGCTGATCATCCACTTCAGTGCCTTTTTCCCATACTATCCCCATATCCCTTTACATCATTGGTATTTAGAAATCTGGCAATCTCTACTTTAAACATACTCAATGACTGGGCTTCCACAGCCCTCTGGAATAGAGAACTCCAAACATTCACACCCGCTGAGAAAAAAAAAATTCTCCTCATCTTGGAAGTAGCTTACCCCTTATTTTGAAATTGTGTCCTCTGGTTATAGACTCCCCAAACAGGGGAAGTATCTTATCTGCATCTGATAAAACTTGGCAGATGGAGTTTAAAGTAGGAAAGTGTGAGGTGATGCACTTTGGGAGGAAAAATCAAAAAGCAGACTATTATTTAAATGGAGAGAAACTCCAAAAAAGTGCAGCACAGAGGGATCGGGTGTTTTTGTGCTTGAAACACAAAAGGTTTGCATACCAGGTGTAGCAAGTAATTAAGAAGGCAAATAGAATTGTGGCCTGTATTGCCAGGGGATTGGAGTTTAATCATAAGGAAGTCTTGTTACAGCTGAGATAAAAACAAAAAAACTGCAGATGCTGGAAATCCAAAACAAAAACAGAATTACCTGGAAAAACTCAGCAGGTCTGGCAGCATCGGCGGAGAAGAAAAGAGTTGATGTTTCGAGTCCTCATGACCCTTCGACAGAACTTGAGTTCGAGTCCAAGCTCGAGTCGAACTCAAGTTCTGTCGAAGGGTCATGTGGTCTCGAAATGTCAACTCTTTTCTTCTCAGCCGATGCTGCCAGACCTGCTGAGTTTTTCCAGGTAATTCTGTTTTTGTTTTGTTACAACTGTACAGGGTGGTTGGTGAGGCCGCACCTGGAGTGCTGTGTACAGTTTTGGTCCCCATATTTAAGAAAGGATATACTGGCATTGGGGGCAGTTCAAAAGAGATTCACTAGGCTGATTCCTGGAATGAAGGGGTTGACTTATCAAGAACGACTAAACAGGTTAGGCCTTTATTCATTAGAGTTTAGAAGAATGAGGGGTGATCTTATTGAAATGTACAAGATTCTCGGGGGGGTGGGGGCTTGACAGGGTAGATGTTGAGAAGATGTTTCCATCAGTGGGGGAATCTCAAACTAGGGGACATAGTTACAGAATAAGGGGACACTCGTTTAAAACTGAGATGCAAAGGTATTTCTTCTCTGAGGGTAGTGAATGTCTGGAATTCTTTACCTCAGAGAGTTGTAGAGGCTAGATCTCTGAAAGTATTTAAAGAGGAGGTAGATAGATTTTTAAAATATCGTGGAGTTGAGGGCTAGGGAGCTGGCATGAAAGAGGAGTTAAGGCCTGGGGCAGATCAGCCTTAATCTTATTGAGTGGCGGGGCAGATTTGAGGGTCCAAATGGCTTCCTCCTGTTCCTATTTCTTATGTTCTTATGTACCCTGTCTATCCCTTTAAGTATTTTGTATGTTTCGATGAGATCACCTCTCATTCTTTGAAACTCTAGTGAATACAGGCCCAGTTTCCCCAATCTCTTTTCATAGGACAGTCCTGCTATCTCAGGAATAAGGCTGGTGAACCCTTGCTGCACTCCTCCTTGGTCCCTGTAAGGGGACCAGACCTGCATACAGTACTCCAGGTGCAGTCTAAACAAAGTTCTATACAATTGGAGCAAGACTTTGCTACTCCTGTTCTCAAATTCTCTTGCGATAAAGACTAACATACCATTAGCCTTCCTAATTGCCTGCTGCATCTGCATATTAGCCTAATTCAGTGACTTATTGACAAGGACACCCAGGTCCCTTTGTATGTCTGCATTTTCTAATCTCTCACTATTTAAGAAATACTCTGCACATTTGTTCCTTCTACCAAAGTGGATAACCTCACATTTTTCCACATTATATTCCATTTGCCATGTTCTTACCCACTCACTAAGTGTGTCCAAATCCCCTTAAAACTGCTTCACATTTCCTCACAACACACATTCCCACCTAGCTTTGTGTCACCCACGAACTTGGAAATATTACATTTTGTCCCACATCCAAACCATTGATGTATATTGTGAACAGCTGGGGTCCGAGTACTGATCTTTGTGGCACCCCATTAGTCATAGCCTGCCAATGTGAGAATGACCTATTTATTCCTAAACAAAAACAGAAAACACAGAAAAAACTCAGCAAGTCTGATAGCATCTGTGGAGAGAGAAACAGAGTTGATGTTTCGAGTCTGCGTGACTCGAAATGTTTATTCCTACTCTGTTTTCTGCCTGTTAACCAATACTTAATGTGTGCCAGTATATTACCTCCTATCCCATGTGCTTTAATTTTGCTAACCAACCTCCTGTGGGGTCTTTATCAAAAGCATTCTGAAAATCCAACTACAATATGTCCACTGACTCCCCTTTATCAATTCTGTTGGTAGCATCCTCAAAAAACTCCAACAGGTTCATCAAACATGATTTCCCATTTATAAATCCATGTTGACTATGTCCAAGATGTTACATTTTTTGCGTACTAATCTATGGGGAATGTTCTGGAATCTAGGGAAGTCTTGAGGATCAAACTAAGGCATTCACTATCTCTGCAACCACTTCTTTTAACTCCCTGGGGTGTAGCCACCATGACCATGGATTTGATAGCTTTTTTCCCCACAGAGAGCATTAAATCCATATAAATTATTTACTGGATTCAAGGATTATCTAATTTTAAATTGAATTTAGTGAACACGAAGAATTATTTTTAGCTGTATATAAATCAGATCCATGATTTATATTACAATAAAACTGACAGCGCAGAAACTAGCCATTCAAAATCCACAAGGGCCTCCTCCTGCCCTACTTCATTCAACTCCATTGAAATATCTTTTTATTCTTTACTCACTCATACATTTGTCATATTTTAAAAAGAAGTACAACTTTGCAGAACCACATACATCATATAGTGTGTAAATAATGATTATTTATGAACTCATTAAGATATTTCCATCCTAATGAGGACTATTTGAGATTTGGAAGTAACTTCAGTTCTATTCCGCCCTCTGGTGGTTGCTCACGCGCACAGCTCAATGACTCCCCCGCCTCCAGGCGGAACCTTTAGCCTGTTACACACATACAGGAATAGGGAGTGCGGATGTGTTTGTGTGCGACACTGTGAGTAGCTGCTTGGTGTGACTTTAAAGTTGGTCCGGGGGGGAATGCGAGGAGTCAGTCAATTAAACGGAACCAGGGTGAGCGGAGAAGAAAAATTGGGATGGGGATTGGTGATAGAGATCCAAGGGGGCTGGGGGGTCAGGGACAGGAGACAGGGGTGAGGGGGTGGGGGGGGGGGGGGGAGAGAGGGACGGGGGCTGGGGGAAAGGTCAGGGATGGGGTCTAGGGGAGGGGGGAAAGTTCAGGGCTGGGGGAGGGGGCTGGGGGGGGAAGGGGAGGGGAGGGGGCTGGGGGAGGAAGGGGGAGGGGGGAAGGGGAGGGGAGGGGGCTGGGGGAGGAAGGGGGAGGGGGAAAGGGGATGGAGGGGGCTGGGGGGGAAGGTCAGGGATGGGGTTTGGGGGAGGGGGAAAGTTCAGGGCTGGGGAGAGGGGGAGGGACGGGGGCTGGGGGAGGGGGAGGGAGGGGGAGGGCTGGGGGAGGGGGAGGGATGGGGTCTGGGGGAGGGGGAGGGATGGGGGCTGGGGGGGAAGGTCAGGGATGTGGGCTGGGGGAGGGGGAAAGGTCAGGGATGTGGGAGGGGGAGGGGGATAGGTCAGGGATGGGGGCTGGGGGAGGGGGAGGGATGGAGGCTGGGGGAAGGTCAGGGATGGGGGCTGGGGGAGGGGAGGGGGAGGGATGGGGGCTGGGGGGAAGGTCAGGGATGGGGGCTGGGGGGAAGGTCAGGGATGGGGTCTGGGGGAGGGGGAAAGGTCAGGGATGGGGGCTGGGGGGAAGGTCAGGGATGGGGGAGGGGGAAAGGTCAGGGATGTGGGCTGGGGGAGGGGGAAAGGTCAGGGATGTGGGCTGGGGGAGGGGGAAAGGTCAGGAATGTGGGAGGGGGAGGGGGAAAGGTCAGGAATGTGGGAGGGGGAGGGGGATAGGTCAGGGATGGAGGCTGGGGGAGGGGGAGGGACGGGGGCTGGGGGAAAGGTCAGGGACGGGGGCTGGGGGAGGGGGCTGGGGGGGAAAGGGGAGGGGAGGGGGCTGGGGGGGAAGGGGAGGGGGCTGGGGGGGGAAGGTCAGGGATGGGGTTTGGGAGAGGGTGAAAGTTCAGGGCTGGGGAGAGGGGGAGGGACGGGGGCTGAGGGGGAAAGGTCAGGGATGGGGGCTGGGGGAGGGGGAGGGATGGGGGCTGGGGGAGGGGGAAAGGTCAGGGATGGGGTCTGGGGGAGGGGGAAAGGTCAGGGATGGGGTCGGGGGAGGGGGAGGGATGGGGGCTGGGGGGAAGGTCAGGGATGGGGTCTGGGGGCTGGGGGAGGGACGGGGGCTGGGGGAGGCGGAGGGACGGGGGCTGGGGGAGGGGGAGGGACGGGGGCTGGGGGAGGCGGAGGGACGGGGGCTGGGGGAGGCGGAGGGACGGGGGCTGGGGGAGGCGGAGGGACGGGGGCTGGGGGAGGCGGAGGGACGGGGGCTGGGGGAGGCGGAGGGACGGGAGCTGGGGGAGGCGGAGGGACGGGGGCTGGGGGAGGGACGGGGGCTGGGGGAGGGACGGGGGCTGGGGGAGGCGGAGGGACGGGGGCTGGGGGAGGGACGGGGGCTGGGGGAGGGACGGGGGCTGGGGGAGGCGGAGGGACGGGGGCTGGGGGAGGCGGAGGGACGGGGGCTGGGGAGGCGGAGGGACGGGGGCTGGGGGAGGCGGAGGGACGGGGGCTGGGGGAGGGACGGGGGCTGGGGGAGGGGGAGGGACGGGGGCTGGGGGAGGGGGAGGGACGGGGGCTGGGGGAGGCGGAGGGACGGGGGCTGGGGGAGGGAGGGACGGGGGCTGGGGGAGGGACGGGGGCTGGGGGAGGCGGAGGGACGGGGGCTGGGGGAGGGACGGGGGCTGGGGGAGGGACGGGGGCTGGGGGAGGGACGGGGGCTGAGGGGGAAAGGTCAGGGATGGGGGCTGTGGAGTTGTGGATTGTGGGATTAACCAGAGGCTATGGGGTAAGCAGAGATTGTAGATCCTGTGAGTTCTGTTGTTGGGTTAACTGGATAAATTCTGTCTCACCATATCTGCTTTTATTTCTCCTTGACAAACTTCTGCACCAATTTTGCCTCCCTGCCTTCTGTGTTGAAGCCATCAACTCCTTGGAATACAGTTCCATAAAGCCTGGTCACCTTTTGTTACTTGTCTCAGTTGCTATTAGGGATGTGTATATATAGATGGTGAGTGTTAGCAGGTAGACTAATTGGGATTGGAAGTATAACAGCTAATCTGGATTGATGACATTGGTAGCAGGCCTTTAGCTGCCCATCTAAAGTCAAGTAAATCAGCACAAACGTGGGACTTCCATGGCCTATATGGCTAAGCTCCTGACCGGATAAACTCTTTGGATTACAAGAAGATCAGAACTTCATTTTTAAAAAAATCTTACCAATATTGCTTACAAATCCTGCTCTTAAAATTTCCCTGACCTTCATAGCTCTGGAGAAGTGTGAGTCTAGCAAGAGATTGAGGAATTGTATTCATTTCTACATTTTTTTGAGTGACGCTATGGGAAATAGAAGTGTTCTTTTAAGTGGAGTAGAGGGAGCATGATGGTTATTCTTTGTGGACAGTATAGAGAAAATGCAATGTTTAGCAACCTTTTTTTTATTTTAAAGGTAACAGTTATCAAACAAACTCCCTGAAAAAATGTACGATGAGCCAGAAAAAACCAAACGTTGGGAAGGAGGCTATGAACGGACTTGGTATGTGTTTAAAAATTGAGAATTTCCACGCGATTTTGAATATTGCCACGTGATCTTTAAATCCCATTTTAGCAGGCAGATGTGGGGTCCATTTAATAACTCACCTGAAAGATGGTACATTAGGGACATTAGTCTAAGTTAAGGTTACTGTGCATGTGTGTGAGTGCATGGAGTGTAGTAAATAAGACTGGTGAGTTGATTGCCATGTGGAAATGTGATGATGTGGTTATAACAGAGACTTGGCTCAAAGGAGGACAGGATTGCATGTTAAATATTTCTGGATACAAGGTGTTCAGGGAAGAGAGGAAAGGAAGGAAAAGGGGAGGGGTGGCTGCCTTGACCATGGGGAATATTGCAGTGCGAGAGAGAGAGGGTGTCCCAGAGGGAATCTATTTTTCTTGAGCTAAGGAACAAAAAGTGCAATTATGTAGCCTATAGGCCACCAACCATTGGGAAAAATATAGGGAACAAATTTTCAAGGAAACTGTATAGTGCAAGAATTATATATTGGTTATAATGGGAGACTTTAATTACCTGAATATAGATTGGGATAGCAGTAGTGGAAAGGGCAGAGAGGGGCAAGAGTTCCTGGAATGTGTTCAGGAAAATTTTCTATGGCAATATTTTTCAAGTCCAATGTGAAAGGAGGCATTGCTGGACCTGTTTCTTGGGAATGAGGAGGGCCAAGGGGATCAAGTGTTAGTAGGAGAACATTTAAGGGACAATGATCATTGTTTCATAAGGATGAGGTTGGTTATGGAAAAGGACAAAGAACAATCCAGAGTAGGAAAGCCACTAGGGGAAAGCCAGTGTCAGTGGGGTGAGAATGGATGTGGCCCAGATCAGTTGGAGTCAAAGATTGGCAGACAAAACAGTATGTGAACAATGGGCTGCGTTTAGAGGAGAGAGTTCGGGCACAGGCAAGGTATATTCTCTTGGAAGTGGAAAGGCAGGACAAACAAATCCAGAGTTCCTTGGACGACAGAAGAGGGATTAAGATAAAGAAGAAAAGGTGTGCTTATGACAAATGTCAGGTGGACAATGCAATCTAGAGCCAGCTGAATGTAGAAGGTTCAGAGGGGAAGTGATAAAGCAAGTAAGAGAAGCATGAAAAGAAGACTGGCAAATAACATAAAAGAGAATCCCAAAGTCTTCCCTAGGCATATAAATAGTAATAGGGTGGTAAAAGGAAGAGTAGAGCTGGTCAGAGACCAAAACGGGGATTTATGCACAGAGGCATAAATGAATGCTTTGCATCTGTCTTTGCCAAGGAAGAAGGTGTTACCCAGGACATGGTTAAAGTGGGGATAATTCAGACACTAGAAAGGTTTAAAATTGATAAGGATATTGCATAGATTGTTTGTGCTTAAAGTTGATAAGGCATCTTGACCGGATGAGATACATCCAAGGATACTGAGGGAAGTGAGAGTGGAAATTGCAGAGGCACTGACTGTAATTTTCCAGTCTTCCTTAGACTTGGAGTGGTGCCAGAGAACTGGAGAATTGCAAATGTTACACCCTTATTCCAAAAAAGGTATAAAGAAAAGCCCAGCAGCTACAAGCCGGCTCTTGTGGGGAAGCTTCTAGAAAAGATAATTCAGAACAAAATCAATAGTCACTTGGACAAATGTGTGTTGATTAAGGAAAGCCACACAGATTTGTTAAGAGTAAAATGTCTTTAACCAGCTTGCTGGATTTATTTTGATGAGTTAACAGGGGGTTGATGAGGGTAATGATATGGTGTAAATGGACTTCCAGAGGATTTGATAAAATGCCACACAACAGACTTGTGGGCAAAGTTATAGCTCATTGAATAAAAGAGACAGTAGCAATACGGATACAAAATTTGTCAAGTTACAAGAAACAGCATTGGGACCCTTGCTCTTTCTGATACATATTAATGACCTCGACTTGGTGTACAGGTCACATTTTCAAAAGTTGGGGACGATACGGAACTTGGAAGTATTGTAAACCATGAAGAGGATGGTGTAGATCTTCAAAACTTGAAATTCCGTGCAAAGAAGTGTGAAGTGATTCATTTTGATAGAATGCAGAGAGAGAATATGAATAAAGGGTACATTTCTAAATGGGGTGCAGGAGCAGAAGGACTGGGGTGTATACATGCATAAATCATTGAAGGTGGTAGGACTGATTGGGACAGTGGGGTTTAATAAAGCATACGGCATCCTGGACTTTTTCAAAATGGGCACGGAGTATAAAAACGATGAAGTTATATTAAACTTGCATATAGAACACTGGTTCAGCCTCAGCTGGTGTATTGCATCCAGTTCTGGGCACCATACTTTAGGAAAGATGTGAAGGAATTAGAGAGAATGCAGGAAAGATTCAAGAGAATGGTACAAGGATGAGGAATTTCAGTTATGTAGATAGATCAGAAAAGTTGGGACTGTTTTCCTTGAAGAAGAGAAGGTTGAGAGGAGATTTGACAGAGATATTCAAAATTGAGGGGCCTGGACAGAATAGGTGGTGAAAGAGTATTTCCACTGATGGAAGAATCGAGAACCAGATTTAAGGTAATTGGCAAAAAAAACAAAGGCGACATGAGGAAAAACTTCTTCATGCAGCGGGTGGTTAGGATCTGGAATGCACTGCCTGAGAGTGTGTTCAAGGCAGGTTTGTTGTTATCTGAAAAGGAAGAATGTATAGAGCTAAAGGGAGAACGTGGGGTGTGGCATTAGGTAAATTACTCGTACGGAGAGCCTGCTCAGACACAATGGGCCAAATGGCTTACTTCTGTGCTGTAACAATTCTGTGATGCGCTCCTACCTCAATATTGAATTAAATGTCAAACTGTATTCTATGCTTCAGCCTTTATTGAGGCTTAATTGCACAATCATCTGACTTTGAACCGATCGTGCTACTAATTGAATGAATAAGCATTCAACATCAGACATTTACAGTTATTTGCTTTATTCAAAACCCTATTTTAAATGATTGTAGCCAAATTAGATCATCCGAAATACAGCATTTGAATGCCCTAACTAATAAAGTAAAGCTTTGCTTTTGCTTAGAATCTCTTGTATCAATATTAGAAATTCCTCCCACTGTTACTTCTATTTGCAGGGAAGTCCTGAAAGAAGATGAGTCAGGTTCTCTTAAAGCTACTGTTGATGATCTTCTCTTCAAAGAAAAAAGAAGAAGGTAACCTTTATTGAAGTACAATAGCATAAGAATTCTTTTTGTGTACTGTGGAATTGAGCGTGACCTATGTGCTCGATGCTCACAAGACTTTAAATTAACACTACAACGTGTGAGACAACTAAATGTAGTAACAGATGAATGATAAATAGCCAAATAGACCAGTGAATGCGTTTTAATTCTAGATTGGGGAATTTGACATTAAATTTAGTACAACATGTTGTAAGGGTGTGAGAGTCCCTTATGGAGTCTTACTTAGGTTTGAAACTATACTCTAGACATAGCAGGAATGAGTGACAATGCCAAGTAGTGTTTTAAAACAACAATTTCATTGAATATTGAATAATGATAATGGTGATATAACAATTATAATTGATATAAAAAGAAAACTTTATTGAAAAGAGAAAGCAGTTTATATCTTAAAAGAAAGGAAGAAAGACAACTTTACTTACATACTATTCATACTATATTACAGATACATACTATATTACAAATGTTAACCAGAATTTATAATAACTTTTAAAAGTGGATGAATATTTGAAAAATAAAAAATGTTAAATAGATGTGGAGAAAGGGAATGGACTGTGTTGATAGCTCTTTCAGGAATACAAAAGCAAAGTAGTGCAGATGCTGGAAACCTGAAATAAAAACAAAATACTGGAAAAACTCAGCGGGTCTGGCAGCATCGGTGGAGAGAGAAACAGAGCTAATATTCCAAGTCCATATGACTCCTCTTCAGAGCTTTTAATTTGATATTAGCTCTTTCAGGGAGTCCTGCAGGCATAATGGCCTCATTTTATGTTGTGAAATTCTAATCTCCCAAGACCCTCCTCTTCACTGATTCTCCAATCAGAGTCTTTTTATTGTACACGCTATCAATTAAGCCCTTCTTCATTTTGAAATGAGTTTATTTATCAGTGTGCCACTGGAGGATCCTGACTTTAATTTGGTGTAGTTTCTCTTTAAGTAATCTTGTCTCTCCTTCCTTCCTTCCTTCCTTGTAGAGTATTTGAGCAGCATGGACAAGTTAGACTTGGAATGGTAAGTCATTTATGTGTGATCTCTAACCAAAAATGATTAAGTGGATTGTCGTCATTTTTTTCTGAAAAACAGAATTATATCAAACTGCAGTTTGCATACTGTACAAATGCAATATTGCTGAAATCCACCCTGCCTTAACTCATCGGCTTGCTGAAGCCCTTATCTATGTCTTGTTACTTCTAGACTTGACTATTCTAATGTGCTCCTGGCCAGTTTACCATGATCTGTGCTCTGTAAACTTGAGGTAATTTCAAAACTCTGCTGCCCATGTCCTGACTTGCACCAAGTCCCATTCGTCCATCTGCCCTGCATTCTTAACCTACCTCGTCTCTTGGTTGAGCAATGCCTCTATTTTAACATTTTTGTCCTTGTTTTCAAATCTTTTCATAGCCTTGCCCCTCCCTAACTCTGCAGTTTCATCCAGCTCTACAACCCTGAGATATCTGCATTCCTCCAATTCTGGCTTTTTGAGCTTCCCTAATTTTAATCACTCCACCACTGGGTGGCTGTGCCTTCAACTGTGAAGACCCCCATCCTAAAATTTCCTACCTAAATCTCTCTCTGCCACTCTCTCCACCTTTAAGATGCTCCTTAAAACCTAGCTCTGTGACCAAGCTTTTGGTCACCTGTCCTAATACGTAGCTTGTTGTCAAATTTTGTTTCATAATGCTCCTGTGAAGCACCCTGAACCCTTTCACTACACTAAAGGTGCTATGTAAATACAAGTTGTTATTGTTGTAAGATATTCTGCAGGGTGGTTTCTCTTATATTGATCTTCCTATTTATAGATGCGGCACTTGTATGTGATAGTAGACATGTCAAGATCAATGGAAGATCAGGATTTGAAACCGAACCGACTTACCTCAACGTTAAAGGTAAATTAAAATTGTTATGTTGGGGGCCTCTCATTTTTAATATTTATAGATCATATCAGTCACTTTTCATTTTAATAGCACATTGGATGATATCCCAACATTGTAACTTTTAAGTATGCAAAGCTCTCTGATTTGTAATTGAAAATACGTGGAACAAAAACTTAATACTTTTGAGCTTTGTATTTGCTTTTGTATTCATCCTGCATGAACCACCACCTCCCCCTTTTGTATTACTTATCCTGATGAATTGATCTGTTTTATATTAGTGCAATGGGTAAGGTTTTGTTAGGCTAAGAAATTGGGAAGAGATAAAATTCTTACCTTCTCTTGATCTTTTCATTGAGAACTGTCGGCGCGACATTAGTCGTCTCAATTTCTCTGCTCCTCTCACCCATTCTAATCTCTCTCTCTCTGAACTTACTGCACTCCGTTCTCTCAGGTCCAACCCTGATGTTGTCATCAAACCCGCTGACAAGGGTGGTGCTGTTGTTGTCTGGCTCACTGACCTCTACCTCGCGGAGGCTGAGCGTCAACTCGCAGACACTTCCTCCTACCTCTCCGTGGACCATGACCCCACCACTGAACATCAAGCCATTGTTTCCAGGACTGTCACTGACCTCATCTCCTCTGGAGATCTTCCTCCCACAGCTTCCAACCTGATAGTCGCCCAACCTCGGATGGCCCGCTTCTATCTCCTACCCAAAATCCACAAACAGAACTGCCCCGGTAGACCGATCGTCTCAGCTTGCTCCTGCCCCACAGAACTCATTTCTCCTTATCTTGACTCCCTTCTCTCTCCCCTTGTCCGGTCCCTTCCCACCTACATCCGTGATTCCTCTGACACCTTACGTCACATCAACAATTTCCAGTTCCCTGGCCCCAACCGCTTCCTCTTCACCATGGATGTCCAATCCCTCTACACCTCCATCCCCCACAAGGATGGTCTGAGGGCCCTTAGCTTCTTCCTTGAACAGAGACCCGAACAATCCCCATCCACCACTACTCTCCTCCGTCTGGCTGAACTTGTTCTCACGCTGAACAATTTCTCCTTCAACTCCTCTCACTTCCTCCAAATAAAAGGTGTGGCTATGGGTACCCGCATGGGCCCCAGCTATGCCTGTCTCTTTATGGGGTTTGTGGAACATTCCTTGTTCCAGTCCTACTCCGGCCCCCTTCCACAACTCTTTCTCCGGTACATCGATGATTACTTCGGTGCTGCTTCATGCTCTCGTCGGGACTTCGAAAAATTTATTAATTTTGCTTCCAATCTCCACCCCTCCATCATTTTCACATCTCTGACACTGCCCTTCCCTTCCTTGACCTCTCTGTCTCAATCTCTGGTGATAGACTGTCCACCAATATCCATTACAAGCCTACCAACTCCCACAGCTACCTCGAGTACAGCTCCTCACACCCCGCTTCCTGTAAGGACTCCATCCCATTCTCTCAGTTCCTTTGCCTCCGTCGCATCTGTTCCGATGATGCTACCTTCAAAAACAGTTCCTCTGACATGTCCTCCTTCTTCCTTAACCGAGGTTTTCCACCCACGGTCGTTGACAGGGCCCTCAACCGTGTCCGGCCCATCTCCCGCGCATCCGCCCTCACGCCTTCTCCTCCCTCCCAGAAACATGATAGGGTCCCCCTTGTCCTCACTTATCACCCCACCAGCCTCCGCATTCAAAGGATCATCCTCCACCATTTCCGCCAACTCCAGCATGATGCCACCACCAAACACATCTTCCCTTCACCCCCCCTATCGGCATTCCGTAGGGATCGCTCCCTCCGGGACACCCTGGTCCACTCCTCCATCACCCCCTACTCCTCAACCCCCTCCTATGGCACCACCCCATGCCCATGCAAAAGATGCAACACCTGCCCTTTCACTTCCTCTCTCCTCACCATCCAAGGACCCAAACACTCCTTTCAAGTGAAGCAGCATTTCACTTGCATTTCCCCCAACTTAGTCTACTGCATTCGTTGCTCCCAATGTGGTCTCCTCTACATTGGAGAGACCAAACGTAAACTGGGCGACCGCTTTGCAGAACACCTGCGGTCTGTCCGCAAGAATGACCCAAACCTCCCTGTCGCTTGCCATTTTAACACTCCACCCTGCTCTCTTGCCCACATGTCTGTCCTTGGCTTGCTGCATTGTTCCAGTGAAGCACAACGCAAACTGGAGGAACAACACCTCATCTTCCAACTAGGCACTTTACAGCCTTCCGGACTGAATATTGAATTCAACAACTTTAGGTCTTGAGCTCCCTCCTCCATCCCCACCCCCTTTCTGTTTCCCCCTCCCTTTTGTTTTTTTTTTCCAATAAATTATATAGATTTTTCTTTTCTCACCTATTTCCATTATTTTTAAATATTTTTAAATCTTTTAGGCTCTCCCCACCCCCACTAGAGCTATACCTTGAGTGCACTACCATCCATTCTTAATTAGCACATTCGTTTAGATAATATCACCAACTTTAACACCTATGTGTTCTATTGTTTGTGACATCTTTTGATGGTCTGCTTCTATCACTGCTTGTTTGTCCCTACAACCACACCAACCCCCTCCACTTCTCTCCCTCTCTCTCTCTCCCCCCCACACACACCTTAAACCAGCTTATATTTCAACTCTTTCTTGGACTCGAACTCAAGTTCTGTCGAAGGGTCATGAGGACTTGAAACGTCAACTCTTTTCTTCTCTGCTGATGCTGCCAGACCTGCTGAGTTTTTCCAGGTAATTCTGTTTTTGTTTTGGATTTCCAGCATCCGCAGTTTTTTTGTTTTTATATTTAAGAGATAAAATTAATGGCTTTGATTTTCTGATTTGGCTACAGATTTCCATGCATAAAATTAAATGGGAGGAATATTGCCAGATGGCCCTCAGTGCAAAAACAGAATTTGTGCAGTAGTTTGAAACAAATTATTTGGGTTACTAAAACCTTAACTATAGATTTGGCAAACATCATGTGGCTTTTTCTTGGTGGAGGAGGAATGGAATCTTAATTAACAGCATTGCAAGTTTTGCTTTCCACAAATGTAATTTTCTCACTTATGCTGAAGTATAATTCTATGACTGATGGTAACCAATGTTTGGGTCAGGCCATAAAAGTAAGCAGGAATGCTGGTGTGTAAGAAGGGTGTTGCAGCTGAGCTTAATCCTCTGTTGCTGCTGACATCCAGTTGTGTACTTTACAATGCAGGCGATTGTTTGCTGATGAGGAACACAAACTCTGGATAATTGATTCGCTTCTACTAAACCTATTATGCTGGATCAGTTGTAGCACCTTCACCGCTGGCTTGCCTCCGATTAACTAACTCAGCAGAGAGTTGGGCCAAACCTGAGATTGTCTGCTCCGTGTTACTGAGTACCACATCACAGGGTGAACCTACTGTTTACCAGGGGAACTGCATTTTATTTTCATGAAATTGTTTACCTGAATGTGAAAGAGAGGGAGTGGAATACAGATATTTCATCCTTCTAGGGTTAAGAGGACAAAATTGTAGGGAGCTGAACTCGGGGTGCCTCACTGTTTCCAATTGCTTCACTGTATTTCTGCAGGTTTTAACTGCTGCACAGGTATAGTTCTACAGAACAAAAGTGTAATACCCCCCGGTACCTTGCTCAAGTGGCAACGAATAACTAACCTCCTGAATCCCCAAAGCCTGTCCACCATCTACAAGGCCCAAGTCAAGAGTGTGATGGAATACTCCCCCTGGATGAGTGCAGCTCCCACAGCACTCAAGAAGCTTGAAACCATCTAGGACAAAGCAGCTCGCTTGATTGGCACCACATCCACAAACATTCACTCCCTCCACCATCGACCCGCAGTAGCGGCAGTGTGTACCATCTACAAGGTGCACTGCAGGAATTCACTAAGGTTCCTTAGACAGCATCTTCCAAACCGACGACCACTACCGTCTAGAAGGACAAGGGCAACAGATAGATGGGAACACCACCACCTGGAAGTTCTCCTCCAAGTCACTCACCATCCTGACTTGGAAATACATTGCCGTTCCTTCACTGTCACTGGGTCAAAACCCTGGAACTCGCTTCCTAACAGCACTGTGGGTGTACCTACACCACATGGACTGCAGCAGTTCTAGAAGGCAGCTCACACCACCTTCTGAAGGGCAACTAGGGATGGGCAATAAGTGCTGGCCCAGCCAACGAAGTCCACATTCTGTAAATGGAAAAAAAATGGCCATTTGTCATGGTGATTTTTGTCAAGCTATTTCACAATTCAATAGCTGTGCCTGGAACAAAAACAAAAGTTGCTGAAAAAACTCAGCAGTTCTGACAACATTTGTGGAGAGAAAGACAGAGTAGCTGTGACTGGTCTTGGATTCACCTAACAATCAACACAAATGTGCTGGATAGCATAGACTAGGCAAGGAATGAGAGATTTCTGATCTGTACAGTTCTGCTACATATTATTAGGGGAGTTTGGCCTGGTTAAAATGTTCCGTTTGGAGTAGAATCAGATGGTTTAAATCGAGAGCCAGATTTCTTTTCCTGTGTTTGTCAGCGTACCAGTTTTCATGTCACAATTAGAAGCTTGCAGCAAGGCTGTGCAACATGTCAATGGACATGAGTTTTTTTGGGCTTGTACTTTGTGCATACTATTAGCTTTATATTACAGTTTAACGAGCAAACAACTTCAAAATCAGAAATAAAAGCAGAACATGCTGGAAATATTCAGCTTGTGAGGCGACATCTGTGGAGAAAGAAACAAAGTTAAAGTTTCAGTCAATGACCTTTCATTGGAACATGTTTCAGATTGTTGAAAGGTCATCAACCTGAGATGTTAACTCTGTTTCTCTCACTACAGATGTTGTCTAAGTAGTTCCAGATTTTCTGTTTTTATTTCAGATTTTAGACATCTGCAGTATTTTACTACTTCTAAATCAGTTTTTTTACCTTTTTTTGCAGTTGCTGGAATACTTTGTAGAAGAATATTTTGATCAAAATCCTATTAGTCAGGTATGAATGCAAGCACTTGTGGATCAGGACAAGTTACTGTTTCTTGCACCATTCTCTAAATTCTCTCTTGTCTCTCCTCATTCTGTCTCAGAGTTTGTCTTGTTTATGCAACCTATCTCTTGCTATTTTGGTGCATTGGCACTAAAATGCTGGCAACCCAACTTTCCTTTCTGGTCCCCATGCTAATTATATTGCAAGTGGCTCCCTCTCTCTATACACTGTCCACGTCACTTTCAAAATTGTTGACATCACATTTGCCCACAAAGAAACCACAATCGAACACATTTGTCCTTTTCTTTCCAAAGTCCTTGAATGTGTTGTTGCCTCCCAAATTTGTGCTCATCTTCTCTGCAGCATAGGAACGTGTTTCAGATTG
The DNA here is from genome assembly GCF_017639515.1 of Carcharodon carcharias. Taxonomy (NCBI): domain Eukaryota; kingdom Metazoa; phylum Chordata; class Chondrichthyes; order Lamniformes; family Lamnidae; genus Carcharodon; species Carcharodon carcharias. Next base: position 153,473,876 of record NC_054470.1, read on the forward strand.
TTGAAAGGTCATCAACCTGAGATGTTAACTCTGTTTCTCTCACTACAGATGTCATTCAGCTTTTCGAGCTCATACTATTTGACCATCTTTACCTCATCTCCATTTACCTGTCTTTGCTATATATCCCTCAATACCCTTATGTTGCAAAAATCTATCAATCTTATTCTTGAAAATATCAATTGACCTAGCATCCACAGGCTTTTAGAGAAGAGAGTTCAGGAGTGCCTTTATGTGAATGAGCTCTTCCTAATTTCACTCCTAAAATGCCTAGCTCTAATTTTATGTTTGTGCCTCTCTCTTTCCTACTCCTCCAGCAGAGGAAATGGTTAGTTGTTCCTACACAATTAAATTCCTTCATAATTTTGAAGGCTTTAATTAGATCACTTCTCAACCTTCTGAACTTAAAGGGAATACACCCCAAGCTCATTTCCTAATTTAAACCTAGGCCTGGTATAATTTTGTGTCCATCTGGCTAATGTTTAGTACGTATCAAGCATGTTTAGTTCATATGAAATAAGTTCTGTACCCTTGCCACTGCTCTTATCCCCCTTTCTGGTTACTGTCTAATGTTCAATCAGTTTGTTTGCAATCTTGGTGCCATCCAAAAATTCCAGTGTTCTTATGTCAGCCTCCTATCTTTCATCTCCCATGAACCTCAGTTCATTGAAAATTCTGCTGCCTGTTTCCCAGTCCACACAAAATGTGTTCACACATCACTAATTTAATTTGATGCCCTAATTGGGGAGGCAGTGGCATAGTAGTATTGTCACTGGATTAGGATTCTAGAGACTCTGGGGAACTGGGTTTGAATCCCACCATGGTAGATGGTGAAATTTGAATTCAATAAAAATTTGGAATTAGAAGTCTTATGATGACCATGAAACCATTGCTGATTGTCAGAAAAATCCATCTGATTCACTGATGTCCTTTAGGGAAGGAAATCTGCCATCCTTACCTGGTCTGGCCTACATGTGTCTTCAGACCCACAGCAATGTAGTTGATTCTTAAATGCAGTTAGGGATGGGCAATAAATGTTGGCCTAGCCAGTGGCGCCCACATTCCATGAACAAATTTTTAAAAAAATCAATGGAAATAATTTTGCACTATGTACTCTCTCAAACCTTTTCAAAATGTTGAATTTTAGCTCACTTTCACCTCTGAGGCTGTGGATTCAAGCCCAATTCCTAAGAGTTAAGCACATATCTAGACACTTCACTGCAGTATTGAAGGGAGTATTTCCCTATTGGAATTTTTTTGGTGAAACTTTAAACTGAGATTCTGTCTGCTGTCTCAGCTGTATGCTAAACATGGTACTATTCCAAGAGGATCAGGGGATCTCTCTTGATATGTAGGTCAATACTTATTCCTCAACCCATATGAATAAAAACATCTTATCTAATCATTTTGTGGGACCTTGCTGTGCATTAATTGTTTACTGCATTTCCCTGCATTATTTCTTTGTAACACTTCAAATGTATTTTGTTGGCTGTAACATGCTTTGGGATGCCAGAAAGTCATGACAGGCACTATGTAAATGCAAGCTTTTATTTCTATCTGATCCCCTTAATCCTCTTAGCTGTGTGAATATAGTCTTCGGCTTTTCATGGCCCTCATCAGAACTATATTCTCTTATTCCTCGTACCTTTCTAATGAACGTACATTGGACTATTAGTATAATTTTCCCTTGTGCATTCTAACAGAAGCACAATTTGTGTAACAAATATGTATCATTCCGAATTTTATTTCACTTAACTTAAATCAACCTGATCAGTGCAATTAATTGTATTATAGGGACTTGTAGACTTAAGTGTTTTCTCCTTTGCCTTACATTATGGGCCCAGCAGTAGTTTATTCCCTATGAGCCTTTGGACAAGGGTCTTACATAAGAAATAGTAGCAGGAGTAGGCCATTTGGCCCCCCAAGCTTGCCCCACCATTCAATAAGATCATGGCTGATCTGCCCCAGGCTTTAACCTCTCTTTCGTGCCAGCTCCTCATAGCCCTCAACTCCCTGATATTTCAAAAATCTACCTACCTCCTCTTTAAATACTTTCAGTGATCTAGCCTCCATAACTCTCTGGGCTAGAGAATTCCAGGCATTCACTACCCTCTGAGAGAAGAAATTCCTTTACATCTCAGTTTGAAATGAGGTCCCCTTTATTTTGTAACTATGTCCCCTAGTTTGAGATTCCCCCATGAGTGGAAACATCTACTCTGTCAAGCCCCCTCAGAATCTTGTACGTTTCAATAAGATCACCCCTCATTCTTCTAAACTCTAATGAATAAAGGCCTAACCTGTTTAGCCATTCTTGATAAGTCAACCCCTTCATCCCAGGAATCATCCTAGTGAATCTCTTTTGAACTGCCCCCAGTGTCAGTATACCCTTTCTTAAAACTGTACACAGTACTCCAGGTGCAGCCTCACCAACACCCTGTACAGTTGTAACAAGACTTCCCTATTTTTAAACTCCAACCCCTTAGCAATACATGTCAAAATTCCATTTGCTGCCTTAATTACTTGCTGCACTTAGATGCTAACCTTTTGCATTTCATACACAAGAACTCCCAGATCCCTCTGTGTTACACTGGTGTTTCAGTTATGTGTTGCATGTTTTTCTTGGCAGCAAAATATTGTCAATTACTAATTGCAATATTTTGTTTTTATTTTAAGATTGGTATTGTTACTACAAAAAACAAAAGGGCAGAAAAACTTACTGAACTTGCAGGTAATGTAGTTTATTCTTATGTGTTTCATATTTTAAGATAGTATTGAAGAAGTAATTATATGAAGTGTAAATTCAACTACATTGCATTGCAAAATTTTTACCCCCCGCCCCACCCAATAATTTTGCACCACTGGTCTGCATGCCAGTTCTCCTGCTCCATGCAAGCAGTGGGTAGCCTATTAAGGAAGTTAAAGGCCTATTGAGGCTGATCGAAGGGGGATTTTCTGACCACCATTTGAGTTTAATGCCAGGGTTCAGAATCCCACAAGAAAATCCTGCCCATTGTAAAATTAGATTTAAAAGCTTGCTGAAGAGCCAAAAGAGCTGGAAGCTAGAACTCGCCTCTTCTAATCTTGAGCATTTTTTCATTTCCCTGCCTACTTTGTGAATAGAACTTTTGAAATATGCCTTGCGAATAATATTAGCGGATTGCATAGCAATCAAGTGAACTCATAATTATACAGTGTTTCAGAAAGATCTATGTCCAATTTGGTCAGCTATTATGTGTATTCCTAGGATCATTTTGCTTCAAATTTGATAATGTGTAGTGTATTTGTGCGCTGTCACAAAGTTATTAGGAAAAATTACATGAAGTGGTATTGTGAATCCTTTTGACCTGAAAGCAGCACAGTAAGGAAAATTTGTAATTTTAAAAAAATGTTTGTGGAGTCTGTAACTGTTTCTATACGTCCTTTTCCAACAAATATTCTGGAGAATTTGCATCAAATGTAAAGGGATCAATTGTCATTTTCTTGGATAATAAATACTGGTCCATGTGACCTGGCGGCTCTTGATCTGGAAGCAGTACCAACAGGAAGGAAGTTAAAACAGAAGTGGTGTGGCCAGACACATAAGAGTCACAAACAAGAGAGCTGGGGATGAAGCTGATCAGCACAAAGATGCAGACACAAAGAGAAAGAAGACTGAGACAGGAAGAGGAACACAAAATTTGTGAGGAGAAGCCAGCCAAGCTCTTATTAAAAAAAGGTCAATTTTCTGTTTGGCAGTAAGCAGAAAAATAAAATTCCTGAAGCTCTTGGGGCAGTGATGTACAAGCAAGCTAAAAGGGACTGAATGCGAAAGAGTTGAGAGATTGTATCAGAGGACGAGATTGTGGAACACGTTGCTTGTGGTCGATTGAAAAGAAACTTTGGAAAGTTACACCATCAAGACTGACGTGATCTGAGTGAGAGTGTTGGTAGACATGCGCCGTGTCAGTGCTAACCATTTCTGGGGACCCCAGATGGAATATGACTGCCAGTGAATGCGACTCAAGGGTTGGAGTTGGAAAGACAGAATTGCACGTGGTGCAACATTTTGTGGGGAAATATGTGGGTGCTTGAGGTCGCATAAAACTTATCTTTGTTGTGTTTACCTTTTTCTTTGAAGTATCACTTGCCTGTTATTTCATGTTTAATTTGTTTGTCCTGATTTGTGTTAAAGTAAAAATTAGAAAAAGTGAAGCCTTGTTGGTAATTCATTTTGGGGTCATTTGGTAAATTTGATTATTATGGTTTACGGTTCCACCACGGGGATCGTAACAGCATCTACCATACACAGTATGTTTCATTTAAAAAGAAAATGAGTTGAGCAGGTTATCTTCCAGGGCTACTTCTACTATGTTAATGTTTTAACTCAGCAGAAATTTACTTTAAGTCTGATGTTCCTGTTGGACCAATTGGATTCACTGATACCATGCAGCTTCTCATAAAAATTTATACCAAAGCAGGATACAAATTCCAATATTTTGTTTATTTGAGACATACAAGTTTTCTAATCCCTAGCATTGAGGCTATGATTTTGTCATTGTTTTTGGATTAGGAAATCCGAAAAAGCATAAAGAAGCTTTGAAGAAAGCTGTAGGTATGCCATGCAGTGGAGAACCTTCACTTTACAATTCACTCACCTTGGCCATGGAGACTTTGAAGTAAGTGTTTTTGGAAGTTTAACAGCTTTTTGATTTCTAGTCCTCTCCCCATCCCTCGCCCTTCGTTTTTCTGTTTTATTCCTGTTTGCATGTTGTTTTTTCACCTGAGATGGTTTGAGCTGTATTTTTTACAAAATTTTGGACTAGATCAGTACAGATGACATCATCTTAGTTTTAACTTTTCTCCCCAAAAGGCACATGCCAGGACACACCAGTCGTGAAATACTTGTCATTTTTAGCAGTCTTACTACATGTGACCCATCCAACATTTATGACCTTATTAAGGTAAATGCTTCATATATTTTGTTCCTAAGAGGTAGAAGTAACCCATGTGTACCTGGCTTGGTGGTTTGTGTGTGTGTGTGTGTGGGAGTTAACTAGTTCTTGTGCCTTGGCATCCCAGAACCTGGGCTCCTAATTTAGTTTCTCCATATGACATATCCCCCGTTGGTAAGTGTAATTTGGGGGAAGTGATTAGCTGGGTTGGACATTTTCACAGAACAACTGAATAGAAAGAAAATTGAATATTGCTGAAAAAATAGACTTTTTTTGTCGAAGTTTTTCATCTTGCTCTTATCAGGACAATTCGCAAGATAATACCAATGTCAGGGGAAACAGCATATTTATACTGTAAGAGAAGAGAGTGCTGATTGGTTGACAAGTGCACTTTGGTAGAGGCATTGTCATGGAGAATGACCTGTGATGGTGACTGATAGTTAACTGCTAAGCATTGTTTGAAATTTAAATCAAGCAGCTTGACTTTGATTAGTCAAGACATTGCCGTGGGGAATGAACCAGTGAATGGCTATCACTTATTTTATTTAAATGAAACAGGTGCATTGTGTGTACATGTTCTTTCTGTCTGCAAAGAGCAGGGCCCTGTGTATTAACATACGTAGCTTCCAGTACATGCAAATGTGTCACACTGCAAGCCAGACTGACTATCTTAAATTGGTTGTCAGTGTAATTCTTAACACACTGAGGATTATTTAGCAAATGTCCAATTGCGGAATCATATCTCATGTTGGACACTGTGTTTTGAGTTTTGCAAGCATGGGCTGGTTGGGTATGGTCCATGCCTTTCTGTTGCAGACAGTGGAAGGGAAGTGCTGTTTGGTACAATATTCCAGTCTTTGGGACGTACGGCCTACATACCGAGCATCACACTGGCACTGAAATTCGTATATCGCATTACTCATTTGTGTGATAGGCAGAACACCTTTTTTGGCTTGATGGCAGCATCCTCTTAGTGGTGAATACCCCACTTGTGTTGCTACCACATAGTAGCAGCAACAGCTAGTTTCGCCTGTTGCTCAAATTTTTGAGATACCTTGCCCTTCCAGGGTAACCTAAGGTAAACTGGGTACTTTTCAGGGGCCGAAGTGATAGCCTTAGGCCTGTTCGTGAGTTTGGGCAATATACAATGTGAAGTGATCTGATCAGGGCAGCCATTATCCCGCATGATGTCTTTGATGTGCCCTATTTCAGCATCAAGCTTGCATGGTGAGCAAATGTCTCGCACCCTTTTTATTAGGTTGCCAATAAGGCCAATTTTATAGCGCATGGATCTGTAAGAGTCCAACACATGTATTGACTAGTGAAGGTAGGCTTGCGGTAGACTGTGATAGAGTGCCCCTGGCAGATATCTCAATCATAACGTCATGAAAAGGGATTTCATTTGACTGCTCCATTTCAAAGGTGAATTTGGAGTCCATTAAGACATGCAAGAAAATTGTTCCATGCAGCTGCCGATTTAAATATTTCAAACATATATCATCCACATATAGCAAACATGCAAAAGGTAGGAGGTTAGGTGTTATTCCATCGAAGAGTTGTTTCTTGTGGAACCCAACAAAGATGTTTGCGAGAGCTGGGCCCAGAGGGGATTCTATGGCTATTTGGGCATACACGATGTCATTAAAACTGAACTCAACTGCGTGAATTGCTGAGTTCATAAGTTCAATGAATACTGATTCACACAATAGTGGTTTGTCTAGATTGCCATGCTATTGCGCTGCAGCGCAAATATTTATGCCTTCCTTAAGTGGAACATTGGTGAATAGACTAGCAGTGTCAAATGAGCACATGGACACAGCATTGCTATCGATATGCAAGTCCTGTATGATGTTTGCAAATGTGAAGGAGTCTTTCACTGTGTATCTGCAAAACTTGCTCAAAACTGGTTGCAACATTTCGCCCAACCATTTGGCCAATTCATGTTGTGCAAAACCGGTCATAAGTAAAATAGGGCATAAAGGAACAGCACTTCTGTGTGTCTTGGGCAGCCCATGCATATGCAGATGCAACGAGCCATGATAATGAACCCTGTCATAAAAATCACGTGGCAGCTCATTGCTCTTACACATGTCCAGCAAGCATTTTTATTTTAGCTTGCTTTTGAGCAAGGCTGTCCGGTGATGTTGAGCAGTAGGCCCAATGGACACGCATTTGAATCGTTATTAAGAATGGTGTGAATTTTGTTGATATAGTAGCGCTTGTTAATGTTGACTATTCCCGCTCCTTTGTCAGATTTACTGACGTGTATGTCCAGGTTGGCTTATGGCCTCGCAACGCTGTAAGACATTTGCGTTGCTTGTGGAAATCAGACAGGTTGTTCAGAATCCCGCAATATGCATGCGCTAGATCAGCTAGGCGTGCTTTCAAGGATTCAGCATCTTCAGTGGGCGGTAGTTTGTGGCGGGATAGTTGGGAGTAGAGGAGTTCAAACTCTGAAAATACCTCTTCCTGTTTGATTTGGGATGAAAGGCACACCAAAATTGAAACCACGCGCAAGAATAAACATCTCACTTTCTAAGAGTACATGGTCAGAGTGATTTGAAACATGTTTAGTGGCATCATTAATTGCGTTGCCAAACTACTTACACATGAGTGAGATTTTGGTACGGATGTATTTCAAACGGGTACTGTTTATGGCGCGGTCAACTATTGAAGCAATATAGCGGCATGAACAGAACAAATCAAAAAAATACCATACCCAACCAACCCATGCTTGCAAAACTCAAAACACAGAAATGTGATTCTGCGACTGGACAACATTTGCTAAATAATCCTCAATGTACTAAGAATTACTCTGACAATCAATTTAAGTTTGTCAGTTGGGCTTGCAGTGTGGTACATTTGCGTGTACAGGAAGCTACATATATTAATACACAGGGCCCTGTTCTTTGCAGATAGAAAGAAAACGTACTTACATTGAGCCTGTTTCAGCTAAATAAAGTAAGTGACAGCCATTCGCTGGTTCATTCCCCCATGGCAATGTCTTAACCAATCAGAGTCCAGCTGCCTGCTTTAAATTTAAAGTAACTCTTGGCAGTTAACTGTCAATCACCATCCACTGGTGAATTCTCTATGGCAATGCCTCTCCCAATCAGAGCCCACTTACCAACCAATTAGCACTCTCTCCTCATACAGTGTAAATATGTTGTTTCCCCTTGCATTGGTATTTTTTTGTGAATTGTCTTGATGAGTACAAGACAAAAAGCTTCAAAAAATTAAACAATTTCTCTCTCTTTTCAGCAATACTCTTTTCTCCTACCAAATGACTAGAAAGAAAATTGGAGGGTGACTCAACCTAAGCTACTTTCCCACTTCTCTTAGAAGATCCGGGGCTGAATTTTACGCGCAGAAATCGGATTACTGCCATTCCATGCATATATACAATCTACTTCATGATGTCTGGTAGTGAACCCGACATCAACATGTCAGTCTGCCATAATACGGAAATTAGGCTGCACCAAAGTCGGCACCATCCACTAAAACTAAATTAATAAGCTATTAAGCTTGCTAAGAAGCTAATGGCCACAATTTTGCATTGCCCACACCATAATGCATTGAGTGTACAGGAAACATAGTCAGTGGGAGTTACGTTTTTTAACAGTAAGTGTTGCAAAGGTGGCATCAAGGCTGCAAACAGGATTATGGCTGACTTCAGCAGAACAGGGCTGGGAGACCCTGCTGGTGATGATAGTTAGGATTTTCATTCGTTTTAACACTGTATCAGGGCTTTTCCTGAAGGAAGGGGTCAAAAATCAACATTTTGCACTACAGGATTGTGCTCAGCATCATTTTTCCCAAATGAAAATCGTGCATCCAGTGAGAAGGAAAAGGAGGGTAGGTGGCCAGGGACAGGTGCACCCTGTAGTCCAGAAAAGGTGGGAAACCTGCTGCAGCGCAAGGGCCAGATGAGGGGAGGCAGCAGCAGCAGGCAGACGGAGGAGAAGGCAGTATCCTGCAATAGAGTCTACCAGACAAGGATGACATACAGATGACAGAGCAGCAGTGCCTCTGAAAACTCCAGTTGTCCAGGGAGATAGTCACAGCAATCCATGACATGCTGGCTGCCTATATTGCATCCAATTGTGTAGATGGGCACCTGATACCTGAGGCCTCGAAGGTCACAGTGGCCCTGAATTTTTTCATCACAGGGCCCTTCTAGACCTTAGCTGGAGACCTGCGTGGGATCTTGCAGCTGGCTGGCCACCACTGCATCAAGGTAGTGGCTGATGTCCTGTTCAGGTGTGCACATGAATTTATTTCATTTACTGATGACAATGCCAGTCAGGCTGAAAGAACTAGAGGCTTTTACAGCATTGCTGGTTTTCCAAAGGTGCACGCATGTGGCCCGTAAAGCGCCTTCTGGATAGCTGGGGTCATTCATAAACAGAAAGGGATATCATTCCCTTAAAAGTACAGCTGATATACAACCACAGGCAATGCATCATGCAGGTTTGCACATGCTTTCCAGGCAGCAGCCACAACACCTACATACTGAGGCACTCCTAAGTGCCGCGAATGTTCGAGAAGCCAAGCTTTGGATACCTTCTTAGGAAATGGCTGATGAAGCCAGTACTAAACCCAAGGACAGAGGCTGAGAGGAGATACAATGAGAGCCACTCATCCATCAGGATGTGCTAATCATTGGTTTACTCAAAATGGGATTCCGTTGTCTAGACCGACCAGCCGGCGTTCTGCAATATGCATCTGAAAGAGTGTCACTAATGGACATGGTATGCAATGCACAACCTGGCCCTGCAGAGAGGGGAAGCCCTGGCAGATGACAATTTCATAGAGAGCCTCATCCTCTGACGACTCTGATGAAGAGTGGGGGAAGCTATGTCAGCCAGGTGTGTATGCCGGTCTGCAGGAGGATCTGGATGGCAGGCTGACAGAGATGCACTAATTATGAGAAGGTTCCATTTGCGATATATCTGCAACACACCAACACCTGGCCCTTCCCACCTTCTTGTCTCTCATGAACATAGGGGTCACATCTGCTAACATAGAATCAACAAATAATGCCATGAAGGGGGACCTACATGAACACAAGCTCCCTTAACATCATTTAGTCCATCTGAATCAAAACCATCACATTACACACCGAATGCATCAGTGCAGCCCGAACATCATGTTCAAAGAACATTTATTTAGTAACATGAGAAAACTGCATTAGTCCAAAGTGACATATGCAAAATTGCCACAGTGAACCCATGTGTGATTAATGAGGTGGTTTCTTAAATCTTTTCCAGGTGCTACAGTGTGGTGCTTTCCACACCCCCCACCCACTCACTGCAACCTGTGCTGGACACAGGCTGCCAACCCTTGTAGGCCTTTGCGTGTGATGACTTTGGCGTGCGTCCTCTGGTCACCTGAGGTTGTGAGGACCCGACGTTGTGGGAGTCTTCTGCACAATGGCAGGAGGCTCACCTGTCGCCGTGGCACTCGGAGGCTTCTATATCAATGGCAGAGGTATGGAGGAGAGGCTGCCCCCATCAGAAGCACCCAGAGAGATGCCCCCCGATGGCGGCAGCAGCAGCTGCCCATCTGCTGCTGTGAGGCCCATTTGGCCCTCTGCTTTCCTGAGAGGAACCAGGTCCTGGATGTGATTCCAGGCTGTTTGTCCCTTTCTCTTGGCCTCTGGGCCCCGAAGCTCCAAGACAAGGCGATGGAATGTAGGTCAGCACACTTGCTCTGTATCCCATTAGTGAACTGCTGTGTTTGGCACTCCTTGACCTTCAACGGAGGAATCCATGTGTTCTGTAGAGTTGGTGATCGCAGTGCTCATGGCCTGCATGGACCCGTGCCAGTGCGTGCAACCCCTCTGGAATGTGTCACATCTCCACGCACCTTGAGCTGTACATCTAGTATCTAACAGACGACTCCAGAGACTCTTCATCTGATGGGGTTTGGCATCTAGGTGGCCCCTAAGACGCCTCCAATTGTCAGAGGCCTGCTTCATCTTGTTCTGTGACAACTTGTCTTGCGACAATGATGTGCGCGCACTAGCGTGTGGATCTCTTACAGCTGGATCACTCATTCCCACCGAGGTGCGTGCATCTGAGCTGGTGCTGGGTGTGAGACGAGGAGATGTGATGCTGTGCCCTCTGAGGCTTAGCCGTCATCCTTGGAGGTTAGTGAGGGTTCCTTGGGGCAGGTGGTTGCTGATGTTTGCTCTCTAGGGGAAACAAAAACAAAGAGAATGAGGGGCATCATCAATATTTGAGGTGAGTTCAGAGAGACTAGCTTCTTCAGAACACACTGGCACCATTTAGGAGTTGGTAGGCAGTATTTGAACCTTAGACCCTTCCATATTCACACACCATGCTCCCTGAATTGTGCAAGCCTCCACAGACCAAATCCATCAATACCACCTTCCTGACAGCCTCCTCAGTTTCCATGACAGTTGCCCCCACCCCGCTGTAGCACAATTTGCAGGATTGAGCTAAGATCCCTTGGGATCTCACCACCCCGGGGACTTCCTTTACTGCCTCAGCCAATGGATCAGATCCAGTGGTGGGCGTCGTTCCAGGAACTCCTCCTGTAGCGGGGTGAAGATGGGCAGGTTAGGATTACCATCTCCAGTTCTGGCCCTTTTCCTCTCATTGTGCACCGCCTTCTCCTGGAAGTGAAAAAGGACATAGTCATTGCAATGTTGTGCTTCAATCATACCTTCAAATGTGTGGTCAGCATATACGTTGTCGGGGCCAACATTTCTCAATCCTCCTTGCCTGCTAACAGGTTACCTCTGCTACGACCTCCATCCAGGCTGATTTTTGTCTGGCTAGGAGGTCTCCTCTTTCCGTATTATGGAATGAGGACCTCCCACCCATCTGAAAGCTTAGAGAAGACTTGCAGGGAGTCGTCATCAAACTGTGGGGCCGTCCAGAGTCTGGAACCCTCAGCAGCTGGTGTCCCATTCTCTACCCCGTCTATGGAGAAACAAAGAAAGATAAAGGATTGAATTTGAGTCTTTTCCTAGACACTTGCTACTCATAAGGGGAATGGGTCAGCTGCGCTTAAATGTCCTTTCCTCCCTGGCGAGTCCTGAATGATTCACTACTAGCATATAAATTAACCCACATGTAAAATCAAGCTCTTACCTGCTGCAATCCTTCAAAGAATTTAAATGGTTTCCTCCAAAAATCTTCAGCCTCTAAAGTATGATTTGTGCTGCACAGTCCTGTGTCAGGGGTGCTTTTAAATGGGTAGACGTGACCAACTTCAGGTTCACAGCCTGCCTGCCCCCACCCCACCGAATGGCTTACCTTACATTGTTGATGGGTCATGCTGCCCACGGTTTCTCACTGCAGTTGGCCAGTGTCCAGCTGGGGGCCCACTAATTGGAGAAAAGATGCATTATCGGGTGCCTTTCAAAGGCAGGGGCAAGAATTGGCGATCCACCCACTCCTTGTTGGACTCCCGCCCATCACTGAGAAAGCAAAAAATTCACCCCCCATTGTTCCTGTACTCAACCTAAGGTGGATTGTTGTCATTTCGAAATACAGCGATGTGGGGAAAGAGCCGGGAATGGCTCTTTAGAAGCTGGTGGAGATGCAATTGAAATATTTTTTCATTCTATGGCTGCTTCAACAAGTGGAATTCTCAAGAGGCCTGGTTGCTTGTTTTGTGCTGAGTTAGTGATCTCATCTGGGGTGATGGAAGAGATGCTACGTTTGGCTTGAACACCATGGATCATGAAGGATAAAATTAAGCAGGGTTTCTACCCCTGATTGCTATCTGGCATACTTTTGCTGCAAGTTGCAGACGTGGGTGGTAAAGGGGAATGGTTTTTGCTAAACTTTGACCTTCACTGTGGTTGAATAGCTTACTTTTTCACACATGAACAAGGACTACTATGGAGGGTGGTTGGTACCTCAGCAAAAAATCAATGCCTTGAGAAGAAAAAAAGCTGGCAGAAAAATGGAGTTGAGAAATATTGCTCTAATTTGTTAGATTTTCGTTGCAGCATTTTAAGGTTTTTGATAACAGTACTGCTAATCCAACATTTTTTTTTACTTTATGAAGTGCTTGAAGACTGCTAAAATCAGAGTGTCTGTGATTGGTCTGTCGGCAGAAGTTCGAGTTTGCACTGTTCTCACCCGCGAGACTGGTGGTAGGTAATCTGTACAATCTGACTCATCTTGTTAGAGTTAGAAAAGAAAATGAGAAACATTTCTTAAACATTTCTTTAAATCTCACCTAATCTCTCAGTTGTTAAGACAGCGAGTGGCTGAACAATATAGACCAAGAGTTTCCTAAGTTTGATCTTTGGCCTGTGCTGACTTACCTGATTGCAGCCAGGCAGTTGGAAGTGCATTACAATTGTTATCCATGCTCTTCATTTAAGAAGAGGAAATTTGGGATAGTTTCCTGCTTTTCATTGATATCTAGAGCCCTCAGTTTAAAATGTGTGTCTGAATATTCGATAATTAGAGAATTGGGCTCAGCTATGATGTCCCATGTGCTCAAATAGTCTGCCAAAGCTCACTGTTTGGCCTCATATATGGGCAGGATAGTGGAAGGTAACTGATATCTTTGTGTTGGTATCAATCCTTTCAGAACCAGGGAAGGGAAAATCTGGTGGAAAAATAAAAAGAGCTTGTTTTATTAATTATCTGTAAATGTGGTGAAGAAATTAGTTCTGGTGAATTTATTCTGTCAGCTACGTCTGAATGAATGCTTTACCTCCCATCAAAAGTGACTTCTTGGGAGTAGAATGTTGTTGAAAATTGGTTTGTATAGTGATTCTTTCATCCATGCAAAAGGAAATACATTTTTAATTTTTCTAATACACTGGTTTACTTTTGTGACTGCTTAACTTGAAATATTTAAGCAAATTACTTAGCATGTAATGACCATCTGACTAACTTTAAACCATTAAGTCAATATTGCACAATAAATACTTTTTAAAATTGTTCAATCATGTAAAATATTTTTCCTCATATTCAATCAGATCAGTAAATCTAATATTAATTGTGATTCTAATTGTGTAATTCTTTGATACCTGGAATCACTATTGCCATTGGGAAATTTAATTTACTGTGAAAACTCAAGTAAAAGTCAAATTTTTGAGACCAGTTTTTTAAGCCAAAAGTCATGGGGTCAACTTTTACACGAGTAATGTTTTTGAGTGATTGACATACATGCTTGACTTGGTCCCAAAAAAGACTGTCGCAATGGAATAAAGCAAAAATGAAAAACACTAAAAAATTTGTATTAATTCTCTAACATTTATTTATTTTATAACATTACAAACTATATACATTTCATCCAACACAACATAAATATATCCAATAATGTTGAAATCTTTCAAAATCACTCTGATTACCACCTGAATTAGCAACCGATTTGTCCCAGTAGTATGGTTGCATAACATCATCATCATCATATGAATTTTTCTCGTCTTCATCACCATCATCATCATCATCATCATTGTTTTAGTACTGATAAGTGATAATGGATGCATTGGGCATCTTTCAAAATTCTATAGATTCTGGAATGGTGCTTGCAGATTGGGAGGTTGCAAATGGAACCCCACTGTTTAAGAAAGGAGAGAGAGAGAGAGAAAATGGAAAACTACAGACCTGCTAGCCTGACGTCAATAGCAGGGAAAATACTAGAATCTATTATAAAGGGATGTGAGAACTGGACACTTAGAAAATAATGATCTAATTGGGCATAGTCAACATAGATTTATGAAAGGGAAATCATGTTTGACACACCTCTTGGAGTTTTTTGAGAATGTCACTGGCAGTATAGATAAGGGGGAATCAGTGGATGAGCTGTTTTGGATTTTCAGAAGGCTTTTTGATAAGGTCCCACACAGGAGGTTAGTAAACAAAATTAGGGCACATGGGATAGGGTGTAATATTTTGGCATAGATTGAGGATTGGTTAACAGAAAACAGAGGGTAGGAATAAATGGGTCATTCTCAGGTTGGCAGGCTGTGACTACTGGGAAACCACAAGGACCAGTACTGGGGCTCCAGCTGTTCTCCATCAATATCAATGATTTGGATGTGGGACTAAATGTAATATTTCCAAATTTGTAGATTTCCCAAAACCAGGTGGGAATGTGAGTTGTGGGGAGGATGTAAACAGGCTTCAAGGGGATTTAGACAGGCTAAGTAAGTGGGCAAGAACATGGCAGGTGGAATATAATATGAATAGGGTGAGGTTATCCATTTTGGTAGGAGGAATGGAGGTGCAGAGTATTTCTGAAATGTTGAGAGATTGGGAAGTGTAGATGTCCAAAGAGACCTGGGTGTCCTTGTTCAAAAGTCACTGAAAGCTAACATGTAGGTGCATCAAGCAATTAGGAAGGCAAATGGTATAGCCTTAATCGCAAGGGGCTAAGAGTACAAGAGTGAAGATGTCTTGCTGCAATTGTATAGAGCCTTGGTGAAACTGCATCTGGAGTACTGTGTACAGTTTTGGTCCCCTTATCTAAGGAAGGATGTACTTGTCATAGAAGGGAGTGCAATGGCAATTCACCAGACTAATCCCTGGGATGTCTTCTGAACAGAGATTAAGGAGAAAGGGCCTGTATTCTTTAGAGTTTCGAGAATGAGAGGTGATCTCATTGAAACTTACAAAATTCTCAAAGGCATAGAGAGGGAAGATGCAGAAAGGATACAGAAAGCACCCTTGCTGAGTGCTCTGGAACCAGGGGACACAGTCTGAGAATAAGGGGCAAGCCATTTAAGACTGAGATGAGGAGGAATTTCTTCATTCAGAGGGTGTTGAATCTTTGGAATTCTCTACCCCAGAGGGCTGTAGAAGCTGAGTCATCGAGTATGTGTGACAGAAATCGATAGGTTTCTAGACACTAATGACATCAAGGGATATGGGGATAGCACTGTAAAATGGCATTGAGGTAGATCAGCCATGATCTGTTTGAGTGGTGGAGCAGGCTCGAGGGACTGAATGGCCTACTCCTGCTCCTTTGATCCTATGTAAATTCAGCACAATCATTCCACATGTAATAGTCCTTGGTACCATCGAGGATATTCTTAGAAATGATTTTTTGACAATATTGGGATCAAGTTCATTTCACGCATCTATGACCCATTGACATAATTTTGCTAGTGTGGGTACTAGCACATTTCCACCCTTAGTGAATGTCTTTCACCTTCCAGCATGCAAATTGTTCCAAATCTTTTGTATACTGTCCTTGAGAGATTTATTTATACACACATCCTAGGGCTAAACAACACATATAAGACTGCTGGGAATAACTGCCATGTCAGTGTCGGTTGATTTCACATCATGACTTCATTGTTGAAAAAGTGGGATTTGAAGAAATTCCAGACGAGCTAACTGTGTAGTCTTCTTGGTCTCAGGTTCCACGCTTCTTTGATCCATTTCTTGAAACCATCCATCCATCTTCATCCATCCAGCCTTTCTTGTGAACAAGGAAAATAACAATCTTTCTGAAACCTCTCTTTGGTGACAGTTTTGTGCTTGAATATCACCATCAGCTTTAATTTTATGCTACCTGCCATACAAGATGGAACTACTGTGAACCCTGTCTTCCTGTGGCCAATTGTCTTTACACAGATGATTTTTTCACCAATCTTGGTCTTTTTTGGCATGTTGAAGTTCATCGGTGTTTCATCTGTACTTGCAATGCAAGCCAGCAATATGCATCCTTCTCTCAGTCGGATGAAAAATGGCGGAATTTGATTTTTTTTTTTCATCGAGTTCAGGTGACAGACTCTTTGTTTTCTGACAGAGTACTAAATCATGCTTTTTCATGAATCTTGTGCATCATGCGGCACTGAGTTCTGGAATGCCATCTTTCTTTGCTTCTCTGAGAGCGATGAGTCGGATGGCTCTGCAGTGATAATATTGTTTTGCTAATGCTTGTTAACCCATTCTGCTACTTTCTTTCTCCTGGTGAGGCCATTGCTTGATCTTCCTCTGCTGGCACATTTATTTTTCAATATCTTTTCTAGTTTATTTGATGTTTTTCTCCAGTCTCTTTTTTTTTTGCAAACATTAAACTCTCTTGCTGTTGCACAATTATTAGTCTTCTTGGCGAATGCTATATCTTTCATTTTAAATTGAGCTGTGTGCTTATTGTTCTTTCTTGAAGGCATTGTGATAGATCGCGTGGTACACACTAGTCTTGCCAATTGGCTGGGAGATTGCCTATAGAATTGGCAGAGGGGAAACTTAAAGGTTCCTGAGTGTACCTTTAAATTAATGAACCATGGTAATTGCTGGTAAGTAAGTAAGTAATCCTCAACAGGGTTTGATTTTTGAGAAGCCAGGGCCAACTTTTACAAAAGGTATATGAAAAGTTCAAATTTTTTTAAGGCCAAAAGTCATGGCGTTGACTTTTACACAAGATTAACTTTTACACGAGTACTTATGGTGTCAAACTCAAAATACAGCAGCATGTAGTTCCACATGTATTGTGTAAAAGCTGCGTTATGATTTCACTCTTGCAATAGCTGTGTCACTCTGGGCAAGTGGCAGGCAGAGGTAGGGTTAGGCACTGAAGTCAATGTTATGAACTTTTTACTGCCAGATTCTTAGTGCCAGTGACAAATATCACTGAAACCGATCACCTGTTCTTTTGTTAATACTTAGTGTGGAGCTGAAAGAGACCAGGAAAGCAAGATTAAAAATGAAAAAATCTAGTTCACAAAATAGTAGCATCTTAAATGTGTGATTACTTTTTCTGTGGTCCCTTTATAGGTACATACCATGTTATTTTAGATGAGAGCCATTTTAGAGAGCTGCTTAGTTATCACGTGAGACCTCCACCTGCCAACTCCAATTCAGAGTGTTCTCTTATTCGTATGGGTAAGTACATTCTTAGTCAATTAATCTGTTTCATACATGATAGTCTTTTTGTTCTTTGTACCTTGGAATGTTGTTTTTGTATGCAGTAACTGTAAAAGTGATCTTCTCGGTTTATTTCAGACTATTTTAGGACAGTGTTAGTCCAAGGAATTCAGTATTCATTGGGC
This sequence comes from Carcharodon carcharias, assembly GCF_017639515.1. Taxonomy (NCBI): domain Eukaryota; kingdom Metazoa; phylum Chordata; class Chondrichthyes; order Lamniformes; family Lamnidae; genus Carcharodon; species Carcharodon carcharias. The sequence continues at coordinate 153,491,804 of NC_054470.1, forward strand.
AAATTCTTTTCATCAATAACACTTTTTCACACTCATGTGAAATTTATTGTGAGGCCTTGGAAGGCATTAGCACGCAGCAACAAAAACAAAAGTATCTGGAAAACCTCAGCAGGTCTGACAGCATCTGCGGAGAGGAATACAGTTAACGTTTCGAGTCCATGTGACTCTTCATCAGAACTAAGAAATATCGAAATGAGGTGGCATATAAGCTGGTTGAAGGGGGTGGGACAGGTAGAGCTGGATAGAGGGCCAGAGATAGGTGGAGGCAAAGAAGAGATTAGCACACAGCATCTTGATACACTGCTGAAGTTGCATTTTGTGAGAGGAAATTCATTGAGGATAGTTGTTTGTTCTGAGGCTTGAGAACAAATGGCCTTTTCTAGGATACTAGAAAGTAAATATTGACTAGATATTCTTACCATGTGATTCAGCCCTTACCTGATGTTCACACATGACAGTAGAAGTCACTGGATAATGGCCAGAAGTGGAAGCCCTTGTCAACTTCACTTGCTACGCCAGGGATCCTCTTTATGGTGACCAAGCATCATTCCTGCTAAATTATCTAAAATTAGGCAACAAACCTGAGATGTTCGTAGCCTGTGTGCCTCAGCTGTTCACAAGATAAACAATCTGAACTAAAGGAGGCATTGCCAGTTTACTAATTTAGTTAAAACAGAGTCCAATAGAAACTCAATATTTCCAGCTGAAACTTCTAATTCCTAGGTGAAATCTACTAACAACTTCAGCAGGCCTGATATCCTGTGAAAGTTGATTCACAACACAACAACCAAGCTCTGGATTCAGGGTGTGGTTAAAGTAAGTGTTTGAATCTGACAAGTGCAATGGGATGTTGGTGCATACATTGAGTTTGCCGAAGCAATGGACTTCTATTATAATTAGATTTTGTCTTGCAGAGAGAGAATTTATATTTTTTCAGCCCTGAGAACATTTCCTGTTTGCTTTTTCATTTGATTTTGCGGATCATGGTACTTCTCATTTACACTGGCGTTAGCATTAATGATTAGGCAGGTTTCTTGATAAAATGTATTTAGCTTTGCAAATGAGATGTTTTTGATTCTTAAATAGAAATAAAATAATGAGTTTTTCTGTTGTAAGGTTTCCCCCAGCATACAATGGTATCTTTATCAGATCAGGATGCAAAACCATGTTTCAGCATGGCGTAAGTATGATTAATGATTCGCAGCAGTATGGAACATTATATGAATTTATATTTAATGCAAACTCTTAGTTTGGTAGTTAGCTAACTAAAGTGATTCAGTTATGCACATCTTTGGTATGTTTTTAGCACTGTAAGAAATTAATGCTTCAGATTTAACTGTACAATGGTGATTCGGGAAGTTGAACATTGTTTTGAAGATTTTGTTAGTCAATTGGCTTAGGCTAATTTTTTATAATTTACTTTATTAGAAATAGTGATTCTTATTTTACATTATTTTTAAAAATATATTTTGGGTCAGTTTCCTCCCTTATTTCAGTAATTTGATTTTCTACTTTGCCTAGCAACTCTGCAGCCGAGACTTTGGGCAAACTGCTTTCAAGATGCTGCTTGTGCCCCCTGATACCAGGTCAAATTTTCTCACTCCTCCTCCTCTCTGAGAGATGTTGCTATGCCATCTTGATGTCTCTCTCCCCAATGATTTCGATTGGGAACTGAGCAGAGTAGAACATCAATCTGTATCCCCCTTGCTCTGCACTGGTCTAGACATGTTTTCTTTAAGGTCTGGAAATTTACAAATTTTATGCTGTAAACTGGTTGTAATTGTGTTATTAAGTTAATTAATTAACTTCTTGTATTTTCAGACATTTAGATAGCAGCAGTGGACCAGTCTTAACACTTGGTGGATATTATTGTCCCCAGTGCAGAGCTAAATATACTGAACTGCCTGTGGAATGCAAAGTGTGTGGTGAGTACTTTTACTTACAAATTTAAAGGTATGGTTGAACAGATCAGTTTTTAGGAGATGTTTGAAGGCAGAGAAATAAATAGCAAAGTAAAGTGCTTTTGGGAGAGAATCATGTACACCAGTCACTTTGGTTTAGATTGTGGAACAGAGGAAATGGGAAACGGTCAATAATCTTGGAGTCAAAGGGGCAGAGTGTGGAGATAGAAACTAAGGCTGGAATAAATCACTCAGAGCAGTCAAGTGAGAAGATGGAACTTGGTTTTGAGTATACATGCAGAAGCTAATCCTGTACTTGCGGATAATATGGAGAACGGTAACCAGTAAATGACGAAAAGGAGAGAACAAAAAGCGGAACTCTGAGGCACTCAACAGATGACCATGTTGGGATAGGATATTGTTTATCCGAGATTATGCATTCATTAACTGCACTGGGGCAGATAAGAATGAAAACTTGAGGAAAGCACTGCCATGCAGATAAACTGGAGGAATGCCAGCAGAGAAAATTGATGTGGTCAGTATTGGCAGAGAAGTTGAGGAGGGGCAGTGAGTCATGGTCAAGAGCTATTGTGACTTTGACAAGGTTGATCTTGGGTGCTGAGGGTAGGTTGAACAGTGGAGTGGAGGGATCTGAACACAGAGCAATGAATAAAGAATTACAAAACAAAACCCCAAATGGTACATAAGCCCTAAGCTAAGTTACAAACTAACTGTTTCAATGTGACATTACCGTTTAACTTTGAAAGGTCTTTTGTAGGCCAAATAGCCAGGCTTCATGGATACCTTTGCGATATGTGATCAATTCCTAATCCATTGATTGAGCATTGATTACAGAAAAGTCAGCTCTTTATTAATCTGTTTCCTATTATATTCTAGGAGGATGCACATACAAATCCAGTGTATGAGACTTGCCCTAGCGCAGCTGTAAATCTATCCTGATGTATAATATATAGTTTTGCTATCTGTTTTGTAGCTCTGTGCGCTTATGTGTTCTGTTGTCTTTTTTTTGAATTATGGTATTTTGATAAAGTGAATTTTACACATTACAGGGCAGAAATTGTTTTTGAATATTTGTGTACTATTATTAATAATATTTTTGTACTTAAACTGGTGTTGGCCTGTGCAAACAATATGTTAAGTGTACCTGAAGGCAGCATCCCATCCATAACTGGAAGTTGTTTTCCATTTACTTTAGGTCTTACACTAGTGTCTGCACCTCATTTGGCAAGGTCTTACCACCACCTGTTTCCATTGGATGCATTCAGAGAAACTTCCTTAGAGGAGATTCAAGGAGAAAGGTATGTAAAGGACACTGTGCCGTTGAAAAAGATTAGAACATTTTCGTCCAATAAAAATGGAAAAATAGTCTCAATATTGTTTTCCTCTTAAAATCAGTCCTCATTTATCAGAGAGAATGTTCTTTAAACATTTTTATTTTACTAGAGCAATAGAGAAATAGTGTTGGTATGGCTCCCTTGATGGCTCATCTCAGTAGTGCTCTCACCTCTGAGACAGGCAGCTATAGGTTCAAACTCCAATGGAAATTTGAGCATGTAAGCTAAGCTGATGCTTCAACGTGTTACTGAGGGGCTACTGCATTATCAGAAGCGTTGTCTTTCAGGAAATGTTAAATTGTGGCTCCACCTTTCTGTTAAGGTAAATGTAGATGTTCCCATGGCACTATTCAAAGAAGAGCCCACATTTCTTCCCCAAATACATCAAAAACACATTCATTCATTTGTTGCTTGTGGGCAAATTGGCTGTGTACACAATAGCTACCACATAGCAACAGTAACTGCACTTCAAAAGCAATCATTTATTTTAAAGCTTATGGGGAAGACCTGGGGAGCATGATAAGGCTAGATATAGATTAAATTATTTTCTTAATTGAGTGCACCAGGCTTTGTTTTGTATACAACACAGTAAGATCTTAATTAAATAACTGAAATCAGACCACAAAGTGTAAGTTTGTGTTTCTCTTTCTGTAGCCTCTACATCCTATACTTCACAGAACTACCAGACCTTTTCATCTGTTATTACTCACAAAGCTTTGAATGATGTGCATTCTGTAGTGTGCAAATCTGTAATTTGTTTTTGTATTCTCCAGATTAATAATACACTAACTAACTTGTATTTAAAGAGTGGAATTTTCCTCCACTAGCGGCTGAGAAAGTTTATCCAATGATTGACTGAGCCATACATAAAAAGAAGGTCCAAGTTACAATGTCTGGTTTGTGCAGAGTAAGCACCATAATTAGCCTCAGTACTCTTGGCTTAGGAAGGAGGAAACAAGCCAGAGCTCTTGCATCTAAGTCCTTTTAGTGACCTCTGCTGGAAGAGAGTATAGACACTGGGGGCAAATGAGAAAAGGCTTGATACTTGACATGCTTTGATATCTTTCCAACACTTGCAATTGAGGCTTGCATGTGAGAAGTGGCATTTGGGAAAGAAATCTGAAGGTACCCTAGAACTAGATTTCAGCAAGGAACCATGACTTGAGGGGAGAAATAGAAAGAAGAAAAATTGCCAGAGAAAAGGGTAAGTCATATTCTTGTCCTTTTTTTGCAGGTATTGTCAAGGTTGCCAGGGGGAATTGAAAGATCTAAATGTAAGTATTATATATGGAAGACTTTTGCAGCTTCACAACTTGGAAGATGGTGGATGCTGTCAATGTTGCAGCCACACCTAATATTAGAGCTAAAGAAATTGCCCCCTTAATGACACTTTTATATTATTAAAGTAATGATCCTGACTTGAATTTTATTGTGAAATATGATTTGATATATTGGGTTACCTGGGTAAAACTCAGCTTTTCCATTAGGGGACCTACTTAAAATCCAGATGAACATAATTCCAATCAATTAAGTAGAATGATGCATTTAAGGGGATTATGATGTGCTATAAATCATTAAGTCCTGTCCAGCACTGAACTTTTAAATCTTTTTGCCAGTCCCTACTTGACATTGTGACAGTCTGCTGAAGATAGGCCTACCAAATAAATTACGATTTGGTGTTTTCCAGTTGGTTAATCAATTGACATGATGAGTCTCCAGCAACCTATTTTCTTACTATAAAGCATTGAGATGTCACTTGCTCAAGAAAAAAAATCATGAAGTATATTTACTGTGTTTATGGACAAGTACATCAAACACGACTTGGTCAAGATGTATAGACCACAGATTAATTCCCTAGTCGACGTTTAATTAGCTAATCTCAGCCAGACTAGCCGCTGGCTGATACAAATACTTCTATCACACTGATTGGTTGTTTTGGAGGGGGTTGAGAAGGGTGCAGGAGGGTGAAAAAATGACCAAGCATCCTGTTTCTGATCACTATCTAGTATTCCCTGCTAGAAGAGAGTGGTGGCTATTGGATGATGGCTGGAGAGGGTTCAGCTGCCCTTGACATTTCTGGATCATTCTGTCAAACATGTGCTTCTCCCATCAATCAAAGAATACTTTTTTATTTGTTCATGGGATGTGGGCATCGTTGGCTAGGCCAGCATTTATTACCCATCCCTAATTGCCTTTGAGAAGGTGGTGGTGTGCTGCCTCCTTGAACCTCTGCAGTCCATGTGTTGTAGGAACACCCACAGTGCTGTTAGAAAGGGAGTTCCAGGATTTTGAGCCAGTGACATATTTAAACTAAATACTTCCCAGTGGAAAATTGGAGAACAAACTGCATCTTTGTAGCTGGCTAAATAATATTTAACAGACTTGATAAAATTTTCTACCTGTCCCTTCATCTTCCAGGTGAGATGGGGTGCATGGTATTGAGGAAGAAGATACATAGCCAATGTGCTTTTTCATGGTTTTAAGATTACTCTCTGATCTGTCCTTGTTTTCTTACAGGTATACATTTGCAATTCGTGCCAGAACGTCTATTGTGTGGAGTGTGATATTTTTATTCATGATACCTTGCATTGTTGTCCTGGATGTATTCACAACCAATGCAATCCTTAATGACTATCAAATATATTATGAGATTAATGAGTAACCAACTAAGGGAATATTGTCTGTATCCATTGCCAAGAGCCTCAAAGTGCTGAAACGTACTTTACTTATATACCACCTGACCTGCTAAATGTGATTCTGACCTGAAGCTTTACAATTATAGCTATGTTAAAATAAATAGTTTTGCAACACTGTCAATTATATAAGTTTCATTAGTCGTGATCACATTGTTGTAGACATAAGTTACCTACTTGTTAAGCTTCTTTGTTTTCAGTTTTTATTGATTTCCCCATTCATAATTTTACAAATTTATTTTCTGATTAGTTTTTTTTTACTAAGTTTCACCTGAAAATTAACAGACCTGGGATGTACCTTGGATTCAGTTGGTCAGTGCTTTTCACAATGTTCCTCTGAACCACATGACCAATAATCTCTAAACTGTGGTGAATCAGCTAACTTAAGTTGGAGTAGCTAAGGATTTTACAAATGGCTTCTGTGTACCTAAGAAGAAAAGCAGCTAGCCTTCCTAACCAATGAGTTCTGCTTGGAATTACATGTATTGAATTTGGACAGAACTGGAATTGGCTGTCATGCCTCATAATCACATAGATGATCAGCAGTTGTCTTGTACATGAAGAATGACCATTTGGGCAATATCTGGGGTCTCCTAGCATCTATGGGGCCCAGCCTGAGTTAGCATGTTAATGTGAGGGTGAAGGAAAGAAAGAAATTTTGACTCATTTAGTAAAAAGATCTATTTTTCTGTGCCCCTGTCAACTGCATTATTATCTACTGCAATATTGAAGGGTAAACTATGTACTTATGGTGGTACTATTTTCTATTTTATTTTTAAAATATCAAAGACATACTTTTTGTTAGTTTTCCACATTAGCTTCACCTAGAAAATTAAACTCATGTTTTTTCTTCCTAATTTCACTTGGATTGATTATTTTAAAATTTGCTTTGCTTCACTGCTGCAGCAACCATGGAAGTGTTATAGCCAAACTCATTACAGCTCTTGACTGACAAACAAGTACATACAGTTAGAATCCACTGAATAGCAGTCTGAATGGAAACCCTGATGCTCCTAATTTGTAGCACCGCTAGTTGCGATTAGTTAACTTGGCACCGATTGTGAATTGAATCTGGGAACTTAAGGTCTCTGTGATTTATTACTATACAAGACAATGTCTTTATCCACAAGAAAATCAGGAATTTAATATTTTCTGAAATTTAAACAAAATTAAAGTTGAAAATCTACCTATAGAAGATGAATACTGTATAAAAAATGTTTATTTGTGAAAAGTAGGTTTCAGTTGCTAGTTTACACATGTGGGGTTCCCTTTTTTAGCTAATAAATGTATAAAACTTATAGTTTAAATGTATAGTTTGACACTGGTTAGCTTTGTTTTTTTAGCACTTAGGAGCTATATTTCAAGCCACTCATCATTCCAGAAATTGAAGAGTCCTGTATTTACAATGCTTCTTGTTTCATCACGTTGTAGTTCAAGCTGTCTTACAATGGTGTTGCTGTAACATTTTCAAAATGTTAATGACTAGTTCTATCTATTAAGCTAGTGTGTGGAGTGAACTATATTTGCATACATGATCCCTTTGTTTTACGGAAGTGCTTTTAAATTTGAATAAACAAATCTTAATTGAAACAACAGACAGGAAGGGAAAAATGTAGTTTGCTCATCCAGAGACATCAAGATTGCCTTCGTGAAGAAAATGTAAATGTTTTCCAAAATCCAAGTGCATTTTTTGGTGATGCAAATTTAATTCAGGCTCATGCAGAAATGCAAGGTTGTATTTGTCAGGAATTTTAAAAATTAATGTTTTACGTTCTAACAGCATTTCAATGGACTCATCTTTTTGTGGGTGGACCATTAAAGTCTGATCTGTATGAACAATGGGCCTTCACCAACAGTAGTAATTATTATAAAACTTATAATTGTTGGATTGCACCCAAGTTGATTTGTCATTCCCTGTGCAAGTTGAATTGTTGGAAGCTGATCCCGCCTTTGTTTTTGAAGCATTTTATATTTATTAGAAAGGAGTAAATGTGCTTCCAAATACCATTGAGTACTGTTTATTTTATATTCAAGAGATTAGTGCTGCAATGTTGCTATTATGTTTATTAGATAAGTCTAGTGCTCTCTCAATTGTGACAAAATGAATTCTTAAACCATCTCAAGTTTTGTAAAATTATTGTATTCAAGACAATTTGTATTTTTATTATGTGACATAAAAAACACATGGTCATTTTACTTATCTTTCTAAAATAAATGACTATTTATAATGTCAGTTGTACTATTTTTCTCAGTCTTCAGTGGACAATGTCTAAGAACATAAGAAATAGGAACAGGAGTAGACCGTTTGGCCCCTCGAGCCTGCTCCGCCATTCAATAAGACCATGGCTGATCATCTTGTGTTTCGATTTCCACATTCCCATCTAACCCTGATAACTTCTGATTCCCTTGCCTAACAAGAATCTCTCTACCTCTGCCTTAAAAATATTCAGTGACCCCATCTCCATCACCTTCTGAGGCAGAGAATTCCAAAGTCGCACAACCCTTAGAAAAAGATTCTCTTCATATCTGTCCTAAAAGGGCAACCCCTAGTTTTAAAACAGTGCCCCCTAGTTCTGGACTCACCCACGAGAGGAAACATCCTTTCGACATCCATCTTATCAAGGCCGTTCAGGATCTTGTATACTTCAATCACATCACCTCTCACTCTTTTAAACTCCAGTGGAAACAAGCCCAGTCTGTGCAACCTTTCCTCATAAGGCAATGCGCTCATTCTAGGTATCAATCCAGTAAACCTCCTTTGAACCACCTCCAATGCATTTACATCCTTCCTTAAATAAGGAGACCAAAACTGCACATAGTATTCGAGGTGCGGTCTCACCAATGCCCTGTATAACTAAAGCTTAATATCCTTACTTTTATGTTCAATTCCTCGTAATAAAGGATAGCATTCCATTAGTCTTCTTAATTACTTGATGTAAAATGTCTAAAATGTTTAACCATAAAATATATTTAATATTCATTCTTACAATACCTAGTTCTTTTTGTCATCCTTCAATCTACAAAAGATGATTTACATAGAAAACAAATTTCAGATAGGTTATCTTCATATGGTGCACCTTTGCTGTTGGCTGAAGAGGCTAATCCTTGAGAGGCAGGTTCTGCCACAAGTGCCACACATGAAGCTAAGTATCATTGTGGGTTGTTTTTGGCGTTGGTGTCAGTTGCATCCTTGAAGCAGAGCTTTGAACGTCCTACTGGTTGTCTGGCTCCAGCTATCTCACCGTACAGAGAGTTCTTGTGTATGCGACTGTTTTCCATCCTGTGGGCATGTCAGAGCCAATGAAGCCATTTCTGTTCAATGAGCGCTAACAAACTTGGGAGCTCCGCCTTGGAGGGGACTGCTGCATTTGTGATTGTGTCCTGCCAGGATGTGCCCATAATGCACTGCAGCCAGTGAAAATGGAAATTGTTGAATTTCTTGACGGCTGTAAGTCATCCATTTTTCTCAGCCATACAGCAAGGTGCCTTATTATACAGGCCTTATAAACCATCAGCTTGGTCCTAAGGGTTGGTTTGATGTTATTCCATGCACATTTTGTGAATCGGCCAAAGGTGGCAGCAGCTTTCCTATGCCTGTATAGTGCTCTGCATCAAGGGACAGATTATCTATCATGTGAACCCAGGACTTCCAGTGGGGGGATGTTTAATGTGATCAGGGCAGAGATGTGACACCTTGTCCCATGACCACGATTTTCTTGATGCTTATAGTCAGGGAGAACAAGTTGCAGGCATGGAAATAATGTGACTAAAGGAATTTCATATTTCTATTTGCAGCTTCATAAGTAATCAGCCCATAAGGCCAATTTTCTTTTAAGGTTTTACTTTTTCTGAGTTTTTAAAAAAACATTTCCACTATCTAATCTTCTGACATCCTCTCCAGAAGACCTAAGAACATGTTTCCAGTACCTTGCATAAGTGACCATTCTTCACATGGGTTTAAACAGTGAAGAATAGTAGGTTTGTTAATTCATGGAGCATCACAGCAATACTACCCTCATCCAATGTCTGTAATATGCACCCTTTCCAGCAGGTGTCACTGACAGCAATTTAGAATGGAATCCTAGTTGATTTTTCTTCCTAAATCTATGGGTGTACTCCCTTATGGCTGAGATTTGCTAACTCAACACAGACCAAAATATGAGGATTTCTTGTTTTGATTGCTCAGTGCCCGACATGCCAAATGAACTGTTGGGAAAGTTTTGCCATCTAAATGTAGACAATTATAAAATGAGTTGGAGTGCAGTAATGTGGCTATGTTACTGGACTAGTTATCCAGATTCTTGGATTAATAAACCAGAGTATGACTTCAAATATCACCATGGCAGTTTGATCATTTGAATTCAGTTTAAAATCAATAAATCTGGAATAGAAGGAGGTAGCATCAGTTAAAATGGGCATGAATTTGCCAAATTGCCATTAAAACATAACCAGTTCAATTGTCCTTTAGCAAAGGAAATTTGCTGCCTTTGCCAGGTTTGGCCTATATGTGACTCCAATACCACACTAATGTGGTTGATTCTGAAATGGTCCAGTAGGTCACCCAATTGCTCTGAAGAATAAAACAACTCAGCTGCAACCTAATCATCATATTGGTACACAATAAACACTACAGTTTTTTAAATGTACAGATTCCTAGTTTTAAAGTCTCACTGAAAGGCCTTCATTAGTAGAGTTGACCTAGATTTTATGATTCAGTCTCTGGAGTAGGGCTTGAATCCACAACCATCTAGTACTGAGCCAAGGCTGACAGGTGACAAGACAGGTGACAAGTAGAACTTATTGTGGAAGAGAAATACAGACAGCAGAATTTTGGATGAGTTAAGGGTGGAGAATAGGAGGTTGGACATTCGAGCATTTAATGAATCAAGATTGCACGTGGCCAATAAATGTGATATTTTCGGTGGTGGATTGGCTAAGGGAGTGATATTACAGAGGTTGTATCAGGTATACACATTTGTGAGTGTTTTTGCAAATGGCAACATCTAGATGAAAAGTTGGAAGGGGCCAAGGATGTAGAACTTGGAAGATGATGGTGCTAGAGTGGAAAGGTAAGCTATTGGTAGAGATTCTATGGCTTCAGTTGGAAAGGTAAGCACGGAATGAAGTGAGTTTTATGCTGACAGAGGAAAGTCAAGAGAATGGGGTAGTTGACTGGAAAGCTCTAGACAGGTCGAGAAAGGAAAATGCGCAAGTTACTTTCACAGACAATGTCTTATCTGATAAGGGCAAAATACTGCGGATGCTGGAAACCAGAAACAAAAACAAAAAATGCTGGAAATATTCAGCAGGGTCTGACAGCATCAATGGAAAGACAGAGTTAATGTTTTGAGTCCGTATGACTTCTTCAAAGCTAAGGGGAGGTAGAAATGTGGTGAAATATATACTGTTTAAGGGGGTTGGAATGGGTGAAGCTGGATAAGCAGGCCAGCGATAGGTGGAGGCAAAGGAGAGATTGCAAAAGATGTCATAAACAAAAGGTCAAAGGGCTGTTAATAGTGGTGGTACTGGCTAAAGGAGGTGCTAATGATGACATTACGAGTGGAAAGCAGAATGTGATAATGTCAGGACCAGAGTAAGCACTCTGGAAAGTGACAGATGGCCCTAGTAGGGGTGGGGTGGGGGGAAGGGGATGGTGGTGGGAAAAAATGTCTAAAAGGTTAAAAGCTGGGGATAAAACAATGAATAAAAATGGAAATAACTTTAATAAATAATAATGAAAGTAAGTCAGAAAAAATAAAAATGAATAGAAAAAAAGGGGGGATTAAAAAAGGGTGGAGATGGAGGAGAGAGTTCATGGCCTGAAGTTGTTGAACTCGATGTTAAGTCCGGAAGGCTGTAAAATGCCTAATCGGAAGACGAGGTGCTGTTCCTCCAGTTTGCGTTGAGCTTCACTGGAACATTGCAGTAGGCCAAGGATGGATATGTGTGCATGAGAGCAAGATGGTGTGTTGAAATGGCAAGTGACAGGAAGGTCTGGGTCATGCTTGCAGACAGGGCAAAGGTGTTCTGCAAAGTGGTCACCCGGTCTACATTTGGTCTCTCCAATGTAAAGGAGACCACATTGGGAACAACGAATGCAGTAGATCAAATTGACCACTTTCCAAAACAGTGATTCTGACATTTCTTCCTTCTTCCTTAACTGAGGTTTTCCACCCATGGTGGTTGACAAGGCCCTCAACTGTGTCCGAACCATCTCCCGAGCCTCTGCCCTCACACCTTCCTCTCCATCCCAGAAACATGATATGGTCCCCCTTGTCCTCACTTTTCACACCACCAGCCTCTACATTCAAAGGACTATCCTCCGCTACTTCCGCCAACTCCAGCAAGATGCCAACAGCAAACACATCTTCCCTTCACCTCCCTATCGGCATTCAGTAGGGACCGTTCCCTCCGGGACACCCTGGTCCACTCCTCCATCACCCGTTACACCTCAACCCCCTTCCACGGCACCTTCCCATGCAACCGCAGAAGGTGCAATACCAACCCCTTTACTTCCCCCCTCCTCACCGTCCAAGGGCCCAAACACTGCTTTCAAGTGAAGCAGCATTTCACTTGCACTTCCCTCAATTTGATCTACTACATTCACTGCTCCCTATGCGCCCTCCTCTACATTGGAGAGACCAAACGCAGACCGGGTGATCATTTTGTGGAACACCTTCGGTCTGTCCGCAAGCACGACCCAGGCTTTGCTGTTGCTTGCCATTTTAATACACCACCCTGTTCTCATGCCTGCATGTCCGTCCTTGGTCTGCTGCAATGTTCCAGTGAAGCTCAACGCAAACTGGAAGAACAGCACCTCATCTTCCAACTAGGCACTTTACAGCCTTCTGGACTTAACATTGAGTTCAACAACTTCAGACCATGAACTCTCTCCTCCATCCCCACCCCTTTTTGATCCCCCCTTTTTTCTATATTCATTTTTATTTTTTAATTTATATTTTTTCCAACTTACTTTATTATTTATTAAATGTATTTCCATTTTTAATCATTGTTTTATCCCCAGCATTTAGCCTTTTTGATCTTTTTTCCCCCACCATTCCCACCCCACACCCACTAGGGCCATCTGTCACTTTCCAGAGTGCTTGCCCTGGTCCTGCCATTATCACATTCTGCTTTCTACTCTTTATGTCACCATTAGCACCTCCTTTAGCCAGTACCACCACTATTAACAGCCCCTTTGTTTATGACATCTTTTGCAATTTCTCCTTCGCCTCCACCTATCGCTGGCCTTCTATCCAGCTTCACCCATTCCACCCCCCTCCTTTAAACAGTATATATTTCACCACATTTCGACCTCCCTTTAGCTCTGAAGAAGTCATACAGACTCGAAAAACTCAGAAGGTCTGGCAGCATCGGCGGAGAAGAAAAGAGTTGACGTTTCGAGTCCTCATGACCCACAGAACTGAGTGAATATTAGGAGAGGGGTGAAATGTCAGCTGGTTCGTGGTGGGGGGGGGGGGGGGGGGGGGGCGGTGGTTGGGTGGGGGGAGAGAAGTGGGTTGGGGGGGGGGTGTCGGTTGGGTAGGTGGAGAGACAAGGGGAGAGAAAAGGAAGTCAAGATAATGAGAAATGAGTTCCGTGGGGCAGGAGCAAGCTGACACGATCGGTCTACCGGGACAGTTCTGTTTGTGGATTTTGGGTAGGAGGTAGAAGCAGGCCGTCCGAGATTAGGCAACTATCTCTCCCTTTGTCCAGTCACTTCCCACTTACATCTGTGATTCCTCTGACACTTTATGTCACATCAACAATTTCCAGTTCCCTGGCCCCAACCACTTCCTCTTCACCATGGACGTCCAATCCCTCTACACCTCCATCCCCCACCAGGATGGTCTGAGGGCCCTTAGCTTCTTCCTCGAACAGAGGCCCGAACAATCCCCATTCACCACTACTCTCCTCCGTCTGGCTGAACTTGTTCTCACACTGAACAATTTCTCCTTCAACTCCTCTCACTTCCTCCAAATAAAAGGTATGGCATGGGCCCCAGCTTTGCCTGTCTTTTTATGAGGTATGTGGAACACTCTTTGTTCCAGTCCTACTCCAGCCTCCTTCCACAACTCTTTCTCCGGTACATCGATGAATACTTCAGTGCTGATTCATGCTCTCGTCGGGACTTGGAAAAATTTATTAATTTTGCTTCCAATCTCCACCCCTCCATCATTTTCACATCTCTGACACTGCCCTTCCCTTCCTTGACCTCTCTGTCTCAATCTCTGGTGATAGACTGTCCACCAATATCCATTACAAGCCTACCAACTCCCACAGCTACCTCGAGTACAGCTCCTCACACCCCGCTTCCTGTAAGGACTCCATCCCATTCTCTCAGTTCCTTCGCCTCCGTCGAATCTGTTCTGATGATGCTACCTTCGTTGACAGGGCCCTCAACTGTGTCCGGCCCATCTCCTGCGCATCCGCCCTCACGCCTTCTCCTCCCTCCCAGAAACACGATAGGGTCCCCCTTGTCCTCACTTATCACCCCACCAGCCTCCGCATTCAAAGGATCATCCTCCGCCATTTCCGCCAACTCCAGCATGATGCCACCACCAAACACATCTTCCCTTCACCCCCCCACCGGCAGCATTCCGTAGGAATCGTTCCCTCCGGGACACCCTGGTTCACTCCTCCATCACCCCCTGCTCCTCAACCCCCACCTATGGCACCTCCCCATGCCTACGCAAAGATGCAACACCTGCCCCTTCACTTCCTTTCTCCTCACCATCCTTGGGCCCAAACACTCCTTTCAAGTAAAGCAGCATTTCACTTGCATTTCCCCCAACTTAGTCTACTGCATTCGTTGCTCCCAATGTGGTCTCCTCTACATTGGAGACCAAACGTAAACTGGGCGACCGCTTTGCAGAACACCTGCGGTCTGTCTGCAAGAATGACCCAAACCTCCCTGTCGCTTGCCATTCCAACACTCCACCCTGCTCTCTTGCCCACATGTCTGTCCTTGGCTTGCTGCATTGTTCCAGTGAAGCCCAACGCAAACTGGAGGAACAGCACCTCATCTTCCGACTAGGCACTTTACAGCCTTCCGGACTGAATATTGAATTCAACAACTTTAGATCTTGAACTCCCTCCTCCATCCCCACCCCCTTTCTGTTTCTTCCCCCTTCCTTTTGTTTTTTCCAATAATTTATATAGATTTTTCTTTTCCACCTATTTCCATTATTTTAAAATCTTTTATGCCCTGCTAGCCTTTCCACCCCACCCCCAATAGAGCTGTACCTTGAGTGCCCTACCATCCATTCTTAATTAGCACATTCGTTTAGATAATATCACCACCTTCAACGCCTCCGTGTTGTTTTGTTCTTTTGTCTGTGACATCTTTTGATTATCTGCTCCTATCACTGCTTGCTTGTCCCTACAACCACACCAGCCTGTGCACTTCTCTCCCCCCACCCGACCACCACCCCCCCCACCCCACCTTAAACCAGCTTATATTTCACCCCTCTCCTTAGATTCACTCAGTTCTGTTGAAGGGTCATGAGGACTCGAAACGTCAACTCTTTTTTTCTCCGCCGATGCTGCCAGACCTGTTGTGTTTTTCCAGGTAATTCTGTTTTTGTTTTGGATTTCCAACATTCACAGTTTCTTGTTTTTAATGTCTTTTCTGACTTTGGCTATGGCTTTTTCAGTGCTGTGGGAGGAATAAAATTGATTTGAACAGAGGTGGAGGTGTGACACAACAGAGCAGAGGATGGTTTTTGGCAAAAATGACCCAAGGCCTGGTAAAGCTTGATGCGATCAAACCAAATCTCGTGATGGATGGCTAAATTGGTTGTGTGCGAAGTACACTCGAGTTTGAGCCCCTTGCATTTGAGAGTGGAAAGATTAGGCCTGTATCAGGGAATGACTGGGATGGATTTGCTGGGAACAAAGGCATTGAAGATGGAGGTGAGGGGAGAAGTTGAACAGGTCAAAGGTGTCATGGGGGGAGGTGTTGGTGGAACAAAGGCTAGAAAAGTGGGAATCAGGGTGTAGCAGTAAAGGGGTGGGGTTATTACCACCTTTACTTTGGACCAAATCCAGCAGCAAACCTCTTTCAAATAACAATGATCATCAAACTGGAGGAATAGGTGCCAAACCCGCAAAGAGGGGAGGGGGTGTTCATGAGACGTCTCAATTAGCACCTAGGTGGTCGCCTGATGTTGACGTAGACGGACGTTTCAGCCTATCAAAAGCGTAGCTCAGCCCCGGTCGCTGTTTGATGACGCTAATATCGAAGTTGTGCGGCTCGGGCCGATGATGGGGGAAGAGAGTAAAGTGGGAGAGGTGGTGTTTAGGCGAGGCTGCGGACAGGTACTGACTGACTGACTGATAAAAACCGACTAAGCGGGGCCGGAGCCCGGTCCGGCCATGCCGTCCGACCCCAGACCCCTCCCCTAGGCCTGGCCCGGCTCCGAGCTCCTCTTGTCTTCACCCCCCTCGCCCGGGCCTGGCTCCTGTCCCCCACCCCAGCTCCAACCCCCCCCCCCCAACTCTGGCTCACCTCCGGGCTTCTGTCCTCTTGGCCCCCGATGTCTCCGCTCCCATTCCAGCCGGCACCTCATTTTGTCCCTTTTCTTTCAGAGTGATGATTCGGATATCTGGGATGATACGGCGCTGATAAAAGCCTATGACAAGGCGGTGACCTCGTTCAAAGTAAGTTCATTTCATACGCTCGTTTGGATCACAAGTTCTCTCTGATTCCGCTCTAAAGTTTTATCACAGTCAGGATGTAGGAAAAGGACAACAAGTAATGACTTGTAACTAATATTTTCAGTTGAAGATTGGAAGGTATTATTGAGTAACGGGCTTTGGTTTACTTGTTTAGGCTGCTGATTTATAAAGAAAAGTTCTGGAAATACTCAGCAGTATCTGTGGAGCGAAAGAGTTAAAATTTCACATGGGTGACCTCCAAATGAGAAAGAAGTTGAAGATGTAACAGGCTTTGTACAGGGGTAGGGAACGTGGGCAGGGGGCAGAACAAAAAGCTCTGTTAAAGGAAGGCAGAAGCGATTAAATGACAAGAGGGATAATTGTGCAAGGCAAAAGGCAATGGTAATGGAGCAGGTAGAGAAATAAGAGTGGGTTTAGAGGAGGTGTAAATGGAAACGGCTGCTGTCTGTGGGAGGGGTGTAAATGGGGCTAGAAGTTCTGTTCTGAAATTATTTCACTCAATGTTGAGTTCAGAAGCCTGTAAATCTGCCTAATTGAAAGTGATAACGGACTCAACATTAATCTTCACAGATGCCATTACACCTAGTGAGTTTTTCCAGCATTTTCTGTTTTTGTTTCAGCTTTCCAGCATCTGCACTATTTTGCTTTTAATTTAGTTGAAAGAGCTGTTCTGGGAGTGGTATGGAGAATTAATATTATAGCTGGTCACACTTCATATGAACTTATGAATTAGGTGCAGGAGTAGACCTCTTGAGAGCATTCCACCATTCAGTAAGATCACGGCTGATCTAATTTTTATCTGAACTTCATATTCCTGATAACCTTTCACCTCCTTTCTTATCAAGAATCTATCTACTTCTGCCTTAAAGATATTTTAAAGACTTTGCCTCAACCACCTTTTGAGGAAGAGAATTCCAAAGTGTCTCAACCCTCCGAGAATTTTTTCCTCATCTCTGTCTTAAATGAGTGACCCCTTAGTTTTAAACATTGAGCCCTAGTTCTAGATTCTCCCACAAGAGGAAATATCCTTTCCACATCCATCCTGTCAAGTCCTCTCAGGATCTTATATGTTTCAATCAAGTCTCCTCTTACTCTTCTAAACTCCAGCAGATACAAGTCTAGTCTGTCCAGCCTTTCTTCATAAAACAACCCGCCCATTCCAGGTATTAATCTAGTAAACCATCTCTTTACAATATGTGTTAATGACTCGGATGAGGTAAGTGAATGTACTATTGCCAGGTTTGCAGATGACACACAAATAGGTAGGAAGGTAAGGTTCTTTATTCGTTCATGGGATGTGGGCTTCGCTGGCTGGGCCAGCACTTATTACCCATCCCTAGTTGACCTTGAAAAGGTGGTGGTGAGCTTCCTTCTTGAACCACTGCAGTCCATGTAGTATAGGTAAACCCACAGTGCTTTTAGTTGGTTGGGGGGGCGTCGAGAAGAAAGTTTCAGGATTTTGACCCAGCGACACTGAATGAGCGGTGATATATTTCCAGGTCAGGATGGTGTGTGGCTTGGAGGCGAGCTTGCAGGTGGTGGTGTTCCCATGTATCTGCTGCTCTTGTCTTTCTAGATGGTAGTGGCCTTGGGTTTGAAAAGTACTGTCTAAGGAACGTTGGTGAGTTTCAGTAGTGCATCTTGTAGATGATTCACACAGCTGCTACTGTGTGTCGGTGGTGGAAGGAGTGAATGTTTGTGGTTGGGGTGCCAATCAAGCGGGCTGCTTTGTCCTGGATGGTGTCAAGCTTCTTGTGTTGTGGGAGCTGCACTTATCTAGGCAAGTGGGGAGTATTCCACCACACTCTTGACATGTGCCTTGTAGATGGTGGACAGGCTTTGGGGAGTCAGGAGGTGAGTTACTTGTCACAGGATTCCTAGACTCTGACCTGCCCTTGTAGCCACAGTATTATATGGCTAGTCCAGCTCAGTTGCTGGTCAATGGTAAGCCCCATGATGTTGATAGTGAGGGATTCAGTGAACGTCAAGGGGCGATGGTTAGATTCTCTCTTGTTGGAGATGGCCATTGCCTGGCACTTGTATGGTGTGAATGTTACTTGCTACTTGTCAGCCCAAGCCAAGATATTGTCCAGGTCTTGCTGCATTTAGACATGGACTGCTTCAGTATCTGAGGGGTTACTAATGGTACTGAACATTGTACAATCATTAGCAAACATCCCCACTTCTGACCTTATGATGGAAGGAAGGCCATTGATGAAGTAGCTGAAGATGGTTGGGCCTAGGACACTACAGGGATGTCCTGGAGCTGAGATGATTGACCTCCAATAACCACAAACATCTTCCTTTGTGCTAGATATGACTCCAACCAGTGGAGAGTTTTTCCCCTGTTTCCCATTGACTCCAGTTTTGCTAGGGCTGCTTGATGCCACACTCAGTCAAATGCAGCCTTGATGTCAAGGGAGTCACCCTCACCTCACCTTGGGAGCTCAGCTCTTTTATCCACATTTGAACCAAGGCTGTAATGAGAGCAGGAGCTGGTTGGCCCTGGCAGAACCCAAACTGGCCATCAGTGAGCAGGTTATTACTAAGCAAGTGCCACTTGATAGCACTGTTGATGACCCCTTCCATTAATTTACTGATGACCATTTAAATATTCAGCTGCTCTATTCTTCCTGCCAAAGAGTATAGCCTTACATTTTCCCACGTTGTATTCCATCTGCCAAGTTTTTGCCCACTCACTTAACCTGTCTATAACCCCCTGTCGACTCTTTGCGTCATCCTCACCATGACCAGAGTAGACTGATGGGGCAGTAATTGGTCATGGTGAGGATGACACAAAGAGTCGACAGGGGGTTATAGACAGGTTAAGTGAGTGGGCAAAAACTTGGCAGATGGAATACAACGTGGGAAAATGTAAGGCTATGCTCTTTGGCGGGAAGAATAGAGCAGCTGAATATTTAAATGGAGAAAGCTGTAGCACAGGGATTTGGTTGTCCTCGTGCATGAATCACAAAATGCTAGCATACAAGTTCAGCAGGTAATAGGGAAGGCAAATGGAATGTTGGCCTTTCTTTCAAAGGGAATGGAGTATAAAAATAGGAAAGTCTTGCTAAATCTATACAAGGCACTAGTTAGACCATACATAGAATACTGTGAACAGTTTTGGTCCCCTTACCTAAGGAAAGATATACTGTCATTGAAGGTTCACTAGGTTGATCCTGGGTATGGAGGGATTTTCTTATGCGGAGAAGTTGAGTAAGTTGGGCCTGTAATCATTGGAGTTTAGAAGAATGAGAGGTGACCTTATTGAAACATAACAGATTCTTAGGGGGCTTGACAGAGTAGAAGCTGAGAGGTTGTTTCCCCTTGTGGGAGAGTCTAGGGCAAGAGGGCATAATCTCAGAGTAAGGGGGTGCCCATTTAAAACGGAAATGAGGAGGAACAACTTCTCTGAGGGTGGTGAATCTGTGGAATCCTTTACTGCAAAGGGCTGTAGATGCTGAGTTATTAAGTATATTCAAGGCTGAGATATACAGATTTTTAATCATTAAGGGAATCAAGGGTTGTGGGAAAAAGGCAGGAAAGTGTAATTGAGGATTATCAAGTCAGTTGTGATTTTGTTGAATGGTGGAGCAGAGTCGATGGGTCGAATGGTCAATTCCTGCTCCTACGTCTTATGGAGAGGTTTCACTAGGTTGATCCCTGGGGTGAAGGGGCTGTCTTATGAAATGAATGTGAGCCATTCTCATTCGAATTGAGAAGAATGAGAAATGATTTTATTGAAACGTGGCTGATCAAACACTTCAATACTTTTACCCACACTATCCCCATAACCCTTTACATTATTGTTAATCAGAAATCTAAACGTGCTTAATGACTGAACTTCCACGGCCTTCTGGGGTAGAGAATTCTAAAGATGCATAACCCTCTGAATAAAGAGCTTTCTCCTCATCTTAGTCCTAAGTGGCTTCCCCCATTATTTTGAAATTGTGTCCCCTGGTTCCAGGCTCCCCAACCAAGGGAAACATCTTACCTGCATCTACCCTGTCTGTTCCTTTAAGTATTTTGTAGGTTTCAATGAGATCACCTTTTCAATCATCAGTAGTTAACATTTGCTTGGTCAGGCCCAGCAGACAGTAAATGTGATTGATAAGCAATCAGTCTCATAGACATTTACAGCACAGAAGGATGCCATTCGGCCCATCATGTCTGCGTCAGTCAACAAAGATCTGACTACACTAACCCCATTTTTCAGTGCTTGGCCCATAGCCCTGGAGGCTATGGCAACGCAAATGAATATCTAAATACTACTTAAATGTTACGAGAGTTTCTGACTCAACCACCTTTTCAGGCAGTGAATTCCAGACTCCCGCCACCCTCTGGGTGAAAAAATGTCTCCTCAACTCCCCTCTTAGCCTTCTACCTTAAATCTGTTCCCCCTGGTTATTGACCCCTCTACTAATGGGAAAAGTGCCTTCCTATCTACTCTATCTATGTACGTCATAATCTTATAAACCTCTATCAGCCCCCCTTGACCGTCGCTGCTGCAAGGAAAACAACCCCAGCCTATCCAAACTTTCCTCATAGCTCAGACCCTCCAGCCCAGTCTATTTTTGGTGGTGGTATTTGAGGGAAGGATGTTGGATAAGACAAAGAACTCCTTCAGTAGTGCAATGGGGTCTTAGACAGAAATCTGCTTGTTCAGAGAATTCTAAACAATCATAATTCTAAACAGTCATAATTTGAAGTGATCTATTAAAAATTGAACTGAACTACTAAATAAAGGCTTAACAGAGATTCCCCCCACCACTGTGGTTGACGGGGCCCTCAACCGTGTTTGACCCATTTCCTGTGCCTCTGCCCTCATGCCGTCCCCTCCCTCCCAGAACCATGTCCTCACTTTTCACCCCACCAGCCTCCACATTCAAAGGAACATCTTCTGCCATTTCCGCCAACTCCAACACGATGCCACCACCAAACACATCTTCCCCTAACCCCGCCACCCCAGGAGAATTCCGTAGGGACCATTCCCTCTGTGAAACACTTGTTATTCTCAGAAGAGGGACTGTTCTGGTTAATGGGCCTTGGATCAAACCTCAGATCCTGATGTGGAATGTCCACACATCAAATGGGGACAACCTGGCTCATCCAGTTTTAATCCAAAACTGCTGTGCCTGAGGCCAGCTTCTCCTCTCCCATCCCAACCTGTGCAAATTCACTTTGTTTAAAATCCTTTCCATTCAGTTGGTTTGTGTGGGGGTGGGGTGTGGGGGAGGGGTGTAGAGAAAATGGCCATAATTTCCAAAATATGATGTCAACTTAAATCAACTGGATGAAAAGTGATATTCATATGGAGGTGTTCTAATACTATTCAATAAAATGGCTGGAGTTCTTTTGTTTTAGAGCAATAAACCAAATGAAATATTTTCATTGCCAATTGTTGAATAACTTGCAGACAAGGCTTGTATATATTTTTTCCTTTCTGAGAAATGTCTGGTCTCTGCTCGGTTTTCTGAGGAGATAGAAAACTTTTAACGGGATGTGAAAGAGCATTTACTATTCAGGGCTCGGCCTGCTTGGAGCTCTAATGTGTGCTGCAGTTGAAGGTCTAAGTTGAAGGAATTGAATACAAAAGTAAGGAGGTTTTGTTTCAATTATCCAGGGCATTGGTAAGACCACACCTGAATTACTGTGGATAGTATTGGTCTCCTTAGTTAAGGAAGGATGTAGATGTGTTGGAAGCAGTTCAGAGAAGGTTTACTAGACTAATACTCGGAATGGGCAGGTTGTCTTATGAGGAAAGGTTGGACAGGCTAGGCTTGTATCCACTGGAGTTTAGAAGAGTAAGAGGCAACTTGATTGAAAGATATAAGATCCTGAGGGGTCTTGACAGGGTGGATGTGGAGAGGATAATTCCTCTTGAGAGAATCTAGAACTAGGAGTCACTGTTTAAAAATAAGGGGTTGCCTATTTAAGACAGATGAGAATTTTTTTCTCTGAGGACTGCGAGTCTTTGGAACTTTCTTCCTCAAAAGGCGGTGGAAGCAGAGCCTTTGAATATTTTTGAGGCAGAGTTAGATAGATTCTTGATAAGCATGGGGGTGAAAGGTTATTGGGAGTAGGTGGGAATGTGGAGTTGAGGTTACAGTCAGATCAGCCATGATTTTATTGAATGGTGGAGCAGGCTTGAGGGGCCAATTGGCCTTCTAATTCGTGTGTTCATATGTATGTTTGTAATTTATTCAGTTCATTTGTGTTTGAGCTTTTGGGGGGAACAAAGAAGAACCTTTTTGCAAGTGTTTGTCCCAATGATTTCCTAGAACATTTTTGATTGTTATGATCACCTGTTTCTCTGTATAGAATGCCTTGAAGAATGGTGAATATATTCAGCCATATACCAAGGAGTGCAGTGGAACTGGAACAAAACAGAAGCACAAAAAAAACAAAAACAGGAAGAAGAGCACTGTGCACCTGGATAGAAAGGTATAATAAGTCTTGTTGTAATGTCATTTGGGTCCTGTGGCTCAGCCTAAATTAAATCTGTTGGTATTCTTTGGAGAGAACATAGAAGAACAGACAGATTTTCTGCGGCCATCAGTGTGATTCATAAATGGTATGTTGCAACTGGAGAGCACGCTGAGTGGGCAGGGTGAACAGCCAGAGATTGATATGTGACTGTGCCAGTGGCAAAGGTAAAAGGAGGAAAGAGGTCCTTCATGTAGATATAGACCAGCTTGGAAGAAGACTAGTGAGCAGGACCTCAAATAGAGCAATCTCTGGATTACTCCCAGTGCCACATGTTAGTAAGTAGGTAGAAAAAGGATAGACCAGATGAAAGGCTGGGGGGTGGTGGGAAGGATTAGATTCCTGGGACATTGGGGGCGGTGTGACCTGTACAGGCCCGGTGGCTTGCAACTAAACCAGGGGTTCCCAAATTGTGGGTCACAACCCCCTTTGGGGTTGCGGACTGATCATTTGGGGATGTGAGCTTTGTGACACTGGCTGGGTGCTAATCTTTGTTCTCAAACTCTTCATCAATGGGACAGCTTTTTGATGCCCTGATTGATCGCTCTTTCAGTGGCCTGGTTGGCCATTGTCACTGATAGAATCTATGTGCTTTCTTACTTTCTGTAATTGATATGTTTTGTGGAAAGAGGTGTAGCTTTTCTTCCCCTTGGAGTGGGTATTCCAATTAAATAATTCAACAGCAAGCTTTCATGAGTTTAAAATAGAATTGTTTATTCTTACACACTTACCCTGCATTAACACAACGTCATACAGTTGGTCTCACGCTCATGCGCGCACAAATTGAATACAGATAAGGCAATGTACTTTTACAGATTACAGTAATTCAGTCTCTGCATTACGATTTCTGGTCTCCCACTGGCAAGTCTTTGGTTTCTTCAATGGATTTGATAATTTAAAATTAAAGTGAGGGTCTTGAAAAGTGAAGGGTTCACAGAAGGTTGCGAGGTTTCTTGTAGTCAGTTATCTAGGAGGTTGCTTAGAACCATAGGTTATGGTGCAGAAAGAGGCCATTCAGCCCATTGTCTGTGCTGGACACTGGGCTGAATGGCCATTAGCCTGAGAACTGCATCTGGTCCTCAAGCTGACGACTGGTTCTTAAAAGGCACAGGTGGCAGTCTTTTCATGCAGCTGTTGTCTTACCTGTGTTCTTCTGCAGTCTGCCCCAGTCTCTCCTGGAGCTTGGGATAATAAAGGATCTCAGTATCAGAAGCCAGTTTCAGTCACATGGTCAACAGCCAAAGTCTACCCAGACTGACTTAAAGCTAAAGGGCCATTGATATGCAATAGGAGATAGATGGTGGTCTTTCACACTTGCGGATAAATGGTCTCATCAGCTCTGCTTTGTTGAATTGCAAACCCAGAGACTTAGAGTTGAGGACTCTATTGATTCTGTTTTGATTAAGCTTTAAAACAATGGTAGGTGTGAATTCCACAAAGGGATTCTGTCTGGATTTGTCCATTCGGGGGAGGCCGCCACCCATGGTTATTCAATTCTAAACTTTACGGAAGCTTGATAGCCTGTGTTGAATAGGAAAATGTCACCCGACCCCTTTGCAGACATCTTAACAGGTATCCATTTTAAATAAAAATAACAATGCAGTAACTTCCAAGTGAACTCAGCCCATGAGTAAAGTTATGACTATGACATTCCTTTATTGGGTATGACAGTTCATTTCAGTGCTCTAATGGGCTAACTGGGGAGTTCCATGGGTGCGCTTGTAAGAGAGGGGTTACAGTGAATGTGCAATTTGGAGGTATTTTGAACATGCTGTGGCGAAAGACTGAGGCTCCATGACACGCACAAGCATGAATCTTAGCTCTGCGGCCCCATCAGAGTCTTCAAAATGATTCTGGGAAAAAACCTTTTGTCTGCTTGACTGAGGGGCTTATGTGCACCAATCATTGAAGATAGGAGGGCTGTTGAGAAAGGCATACAGGATCCTGGGCTTTATAAATAGAGGCATGGAGTACAAAAGCAAGGAAATTATCATGAACCTTTATAAAACACTTGTTTGACTTCAACTGGAATATTGAGTGATTCTGCGCACCACAGTTAAGGACACAACTGTTTCAGAGAGGGTGCAGAAAAGATTTACAATGTTTCTGGGGTTTGGAACTTCAGTCCTGTGATAGATTGGTAAAGGGGCTGAACTCCTTGGAGGAGAGAAGATTAAGAGGAGATTTAATCGAGGTGTCTGGACAGAATATATGGAGAGAAACTGTTCCCATTGGCAGAAGGGTGAGAACTAGATGACACTGATTTAGGTGATCGGCAAAAGAAGCGATGACAACATGAAGTTTTTGCGCAGCGAGTGGTTAGGATCTGACATGCTCTGCCTGAGAATATGGTGGTGGTAGATTTGATCATGGCTTTCAAAAGAGGAATTGGATAAACACCTGAAAAGAGAGAAAATCCTGGGCTACAGGGAGAAGGTGAGGGACTGGGAGTAGCAGAAGTACCCTTGCTGCAAGCTGGCATGGAGATAAAGGGCTGCATGTCCTCCCACTGTGTCGTAACCATTCTATGATTCGAGATTGGAGACAAGGATGATATCTCATGATGAAGACTTAATTTTAATGAATCTCATTTGAGCCTTTGTGTTTGCATGCTGGTAGAATTGGGAGTACTAGCCTTAAGAATTAATTGAACCACACTGTACTGGAACTGAATTGAGATTAATATAGTCAAACACACCCATGGATCGGATTTCATAGGATATACAACAGCAAATCAGACCGTTTGACTCTACTAGTCCTTGCCTGCACTTAAGCTCCACTTAAACTTTCTCCTGCCTTTTCTTGACTACATCTATTTTCTATCCCCTCCTCTCTCATATACTTGTCTAGATTCCCCTGTAAAACCCTGGAATTGTTTGAGAATCTGCTGCTTGCTGCGATAGGGGAATTATAATTCCTTCTGGATGAATAATACAGGATGGGTGGAATGATTTTTCCTTGTCCATATTTATTTTGTGAAAACTGGCTAAAAATTTATCAAAAATTTCATAACATGTAGACATTCTCTGCTCCAGCTTTTCTAAGCTGGCATGTTGTCAGCATGATTTTTAAGAAACACTTATGCAGAATATAAGGCTATTCTTAGTTTATCTTGAGAAAACCTTGATGGCATAAAAAGTAAGTGCTGGAAGCACTCAGGTCGGGCAGCATCCATGGAGAGAGAAGCAGAGTTAATGTTTCCAGTCAAATATGAAGTTCCGAAGAAACGTGAACTCCATTTCTCTCTCCATACATGCTGCCAGACTTGAGTGTTTTTATTTCAAATTTCCACCATCTGCCATGTTTTGACTTTAAAATCTTGAGGTTGTTTTCAAGCTTTACAAGTTAATAGAACTAAGATTGATAATATGTGTGCACACAATTGTACATAAGCCGTATCAACATTAACAATACTGTACAAAAGATACCAGTGATGGCAACATCAAAATGGTGTTGGTGTGTCAGGACAGAATTCTGTGGGTTTAAAAACATTTTTCTTATTAATTCATGTTCCGGTCTCTCCAAATTGTTGCTTATTTGTGCAAATGATTGATCACTTAAGCCAGACATAAACAGGTTGTGAATGACTTTTTTCAGTGTTTGGATTTTAATTTGCCTTCAAATGCATAAAGTACCCTTTTCTTCAAATGAGAGTGTGCTGTAGTCCGTGCAATATTATATTGTACTTCAGTGTCAAATAAGACGCTTGAGAAGTTGGAATTTAAACTATTTTGATTTCTCTCTTGTCCCAATTTAAAATAGTGGCGGGTTGGTGATACTTGTAATGCAGTGTGGTCTGAAGATGGCAACGTGTACTCAGCCACTATTCAGTCTGTTAACGAAAAGCAAGGAACATGCGTTGTGATGTACATTGGCTATGGAAATGAAGAGGAGCAGAATCTGACAGAGCTGGTTCCAGCTGATAGCTCTGAAGCAGAGAATGAGAATCCTAAACAGGTGAGCAATACTAATTTGTATTTTTGCTCTGAAAAATTATCTCTGATACCAAGATCTTGCAGAACAAGTTAAAAGCTACTCTCTTCTATCTTTGTATTTAGAAAAATGGGTTTGGCCAGCAATCGACGGATGAAAGTGATGCTGTTTCACCTGTCTATAAATCTCGCCAGTCAAATGAAGCCAAATTAAAATCACCAATGGATCAGTCTACCTGGAACCACTGTCTTCCTCCTGAACCACCACAAATGTCAGGATTTGGCTTCGTAAGTGCATGAATAGAAATGCCTAGTGAGATTTTATTATAATTGTATATGTATCTTATTTTCTCTCCTGCTTAGTCCCCTAATAAGTATATTTTTAAAAGCATGTTTCTTTTATATAATTTGCACTGGACTTTTAGCCGATTTGAAGAAAGATTCAACAATTCATGGTCTGCATATGTACTTCTACTGAATCTTCTAATTTCAAGATTGTAGTCAGATCTTGAATCCTTTTTGTTGCTTTTCCTGATCTCTTGATGGTCTTGGCCCTCATTCTCTTGTTCTTTTCTCCTCTCCTGTGCTCTTGAATGCTCTTTTCTCTTGTCTCCTGCACTCTTTATTTCATTCCCCCCCCTCCCATGTTGCCCCCTTTTTTGTCTTTGACCTCATTGCACTTTTTGAGCAGTGAGCGCCCCAAGTGAGATTTTTTTAAAACAATGCACGCAATAGGGATGAAACTTGACTACCAGGCCCATATGCTAACACTTTCTAAGTATTGTTGAACTATATTTAAATTATTGTGATGGTTTTGGTTGTATGTACAAAAAACGTAGATTGATTTTTTTTTTGTGGGTGTTGTTGGCAAGGCCAGCATTTTGTTGCACATCCCAAATTGCCTTTGACATGGTGGTGAGCAGCTGCCTTGAACCACTGCATCCATCTGGTGCAGGTACACCCACAGTGCTGTTGGGAAAGAGAGTTCCAGGATTTTGATCCGGTGACAAAGAAGGAATGGTGATATAGTTCCAAGTCAAGATGATGTGGCTTGGAGGGGAACTTGCAGGTGGTGTTCCCATGCACCTGCTGCCCTTGTCCTTCTCAGTGGTAGAGATTGCGGGTTTGGAAGGTGCTATCAGAGGAGCCTCGGTGATTTGCAACAGTGCATCTTGTGCAAGGTGCACACTGCTGTTACTGTGTGCTGGTGGTGGCGAGAGTGGATTGGGATGCTGATCAAGTGGGCTGCTTTGTCCTGGATGGTGTTGAGCTTCGTGTTGTTGGAGCCGCACTCATCCAGGCAAGTGGATAGTATTCCATCACACTGTGTGTTCTGATGAAGAGTCAAATTTGCCGTTAACTGTGTTTCTCTCTCCACAGATGCTGCCAGACCTGCTGAGTATTTCCACCGCTATCTTTTTATTTCAGTATTCTATCACACCCCTGACTTGTGCCTTATAGATGGTGGACAGGCTTTGGGAAGTCAGGAGGTGAGTTACTCGCCTCAGAATTCACAGCCTCTGACCTGCTTTTGTAGCCACAGTATTTATTTGGCTGGCTCGGTTCCATTTCTGGTCAATGGTAACTCTTGAGTGTGGTGTTAGTGGGGAATTCAGTGGTGGCAATGCCATTGATTGTCAAGGGGAGAAGGTTTGACACTCTCTTGTTGGAGATATTCATGGCCCAACATTTGTGTGGCGCGAATGTTACTTGCCACTTTGCCTAAGCCAGAATGTTGTCCAGGTTTTGCTGCATACGAAAATGGACTGCTTCAGTATCTGAGAAGTTCTGAATGGTACTGAACATTGTACAATCATGAGCAAACATCCCCACTCTGACCTTATGAGGGATGGAAGGTCATTGATAAAGCAGCTGAAGATGGTTGTACCAAGGACACTACCCTGAGGAACCTCTGCAGCAATGTCCTGGGACTGAGATGATTGACCTCCAACAACCACAACCATTTACCTTTGTGCTAGATATGACTCCAACCATTAGAACATAAGAAATAAGAGCAGGAATAGGCCATCTGACTCCTAGAGCCTGCTGCAACAGTCAGCAAGATCATGGCTAATCTGATGTGGCTCTAATTCTACTTTCCTGCCTGTTCCACGTAACCTTTGACTCCCTTGTTAATCAAAAATCTGTCTAACTCAGCCTTGAATATATTCATGACCCAGACCCCACTGCTTACTAGGGAGGAAAATTCCAAAGACTGGTGACCTTTCAAGAGAATTTTCTCTTCATTGCCATCTTCTCTGGGAGATCCCTTTATTGTGAAACTGTGCCCCTGGTTCTCGATTTCCTCCAGGAGGGGAGACATCCTCTCAGAATCCTATGCTTCAATAAAATCACCTCTCACTCTTCTCAATTCCAGTGAGTATGGCTCAACCTCATAAGACAACCCCTTCACCCCAGGAATCAACCAAGTGAAACCTCTCCATAACACCATAAGATGTAGGAGCAGAGGGAGGCCTTTCGGCCCGTCAAGTCTGCTCTGCCATTCAATGAAATCATGGCTGATCTGATAATCCTCAACTCCACTTTCCTGCCTTTTCCCCATAACCCTTGATT
Source organism: Carcharodon carcharias (assembly GCF_017639515.1). NCBI lineage: Eukaryota > Metazoa > Chordata > Chondrichthyes > Lamniformes > Lamnidae > Carcharodon > Carcharodon carcharias. The sequence goes on from NC_054470.1 coordinate 153,521,425, forward strand.
CCCTTACTGATTAAAAATCTGTCTATTTCAGCCCTCAATATGCTTAACGACCCAGCTTCTACAGCCCTCTGCGGTAAAGAATTCATTAGATTCACTACCTTCTGAGAGAAGAAATTCTTCCTCATCTCACTTTTAAATGGGCAATCCCTTACTCTGAGATTATGCCCTCTGGCCCTACACTCTCCCACAAGGGGAAACAACTTCTCAGCATCTACCCTGTCAAGCCCCCTAAGAACCTTATATGTTTCAATAAGGTCGCCTGTCATTCTTTTAAGCTCCAATGAATACAGGCCCAACCTACTCAATCCTGCCTCATAAGAAAACCCCCTCCATACCTGGGATCAACCTAGTGAATCTTCTCTGGACGGCCTCTAATGCCAGTATATCTTTTCTTAGATAAGGGGACCAAACTAACTAGTGACTTATAAAGTTTTAGCAAGACTTTGCTATTTTTATATTCTATTCCCTTTGAAATAAAGGCCAACATTACACTTGCCTTATCGATTACCTGCTGAACTTGTATGTTAGGTTTTTGTGATTCATGCATGAGGAATCTTAAATCTCTCTGTGCTGCAACTTCCTGCAGTGTCTCTCCAGTTAAGTAATATTCAGCTCCTCTATTCTTCCTGCCAAAGTACATTACCTCACGCTTTTTTACGTCATATTCCATCTGCCAAGTTTTTGCCCATTCACATAGTCTATATCCCTCTGTAGACCTTTTGTCATCTTCACCACTTGCCTTCCCACCTATATTTGTCATCCACAAACTTGATAGTACATTCACTTCCCTCATCTAAGTTATTAATATATATTGTAAATAATTGTGGCCCCAGCACTGATCCCTGTGGCACTCCACTAATTACAGGTTGTCATCCTGAAAATGTCCCCCTTATCCCAACTCTGTATTCTGTTAGTTAGCCAATCTTCTATCCATGCTAATATACTATCCCCAACACCATGGGCTCTTATCTTTTTAAGTAGCCCTATGTGAGGTACCTTATCGAACACCTTTTGGAAATTCAAATATATTACATCTACTGGTTCCCTTTTTTCTATCCTGTTTGTTACCGCCTCAAAGAATTCTAATAAATTTCAGGCCTGATTTCCCCTTCATGAAGCCATGCTGACTCTGCTTGATTATGTTATGCATTTCTAAATGTTCTGCTATTACATCCTTTATAATAGACTCTACCATTTTCCCGATGACAGATGTTAAGCTAACTGACCTGTTTTTGTCTTCCCTTTTTGAATAAGGGTGTTACATTGGCAGTTTTCCAATTTTCTGGGACTTTTCCAGTATCTAAGGATTCTTGAAAGATTACTATCAGTGCATCCACCATCTCTGTAATGACTTCCTTTAATATCCTAGGATGCAACCCATCAGGTCATGGGGACTTATTGGCCTTTAGCCCCATTAGTTTCCCTAGTACTTTTTCTCCAGTGATTTTTATTGTATTTATTTTTTCCCCCCTTGTTTGCCTCTTTATTACTTAATGTTTTTGGAATGCTATTAGTTCTTGTACCGTGAAGACTGATGCAAAGTATTTGTTCAACTCCTGTGCCATTTCCTGGTTCCCCATAATTATTTCCCCAGCCTCATTCTCTAGAGGGCCTATGTTCACTGTCCTCTCTCTTCCTTTTTACGTATTTAATGAAGCTCTTACTGTCCGTTTTTATATTATTTGCTAGTTTACCCTCAAAGTTTATTTTCTCCCTCATTTTTTGGTCACCTTTTGTTGGATTTTAAAATATTCCCAATCCTCTGGTTTACCGCTAATCTTTGCCACGTTGTATGTTTGTTCTTTCAATTTGATGCTATCTGTTTCTTCCTTGCTTAACCATAGTTGGTTTATCCCCTTCCTAGAAACCTCCTTCCTCACTGGGATATATCTTTGTTGTGAGTCATGAACTACTTTCTTAAATGCCTGCCATTGCCCATCCCAATCTTCTCTGCTAAACTCCTTTCCCAGTTCTCATTCCTTTGTAATTACCCTTATTTGAGTTTAGCACAGTTATTTCCGACCCAAGTTTCTCACTCTCAAACTGAGTGCTAAATTCAACCATGTTGTAGTCACTGTTTCCTGGGGGACCTTTTACTCTGAGATTATTTATTAAACCTGCCTCATTACACATTACCAGATCCAAAATAGCCTGATCCCTGGTTGGATCCACAGCATATTGTTTTAGGAAACTGTCCTGAATACAATCTATGAATTCTTGCTCATGGCTACCTCTGCCAATTTGATTTTCTGAATCTACATGAAGATTAAAGGCACCCATGATTAATGTACTGCCATTTTTACATGCCCTCATTACCTCCTGATTTATTCTGTGTTCTACAATATAGCTACCGTTAGGGGCCTATAGACCACTCCCACCATTGTTTTCTTTCCCTTGTTATTTCTTACCCCCACCCATATTGATTTTACATCTTCCGATCCAAGATCATTTCTTGCTATCATATTTATTCCATCTTGTACTAACAAAGCTACCCCACTGCCCTTTTCTTCCAGCCTGTCCTTTTGAAAGAATCATACCCCTGAATATTTAGTTCCCAGCTTTGATCTCCTTGTAGCCATGTATCCGTAATGGCTATAAGATTATATCCATTTACCTCTCTTTATGTCGTTAATTTATTTTGTTCCGAATATTACATGCATTTAAGTAAAGATCTATTAATTTTGTCTTTTTACCATCCCCCCCACCCCCTTTGACCCTATTTGTTGCTTTGTTGCTTTCTTTTCTTGTTTGTACACTCTTTCCCTTCATTTCACACTCTGGGTATCATTACCTAAATAGCTACTCTGCAATGCTGCCATATCCTTTTGCTTTGTAAGTGTATGTATCCTCTCTTCAGAATCCCCACCCCCTCTATTTAGTTTAGAGCCCTAGTTATTCGATTCGCCAGGGCACTGGTCCCAGCACGGTTCAAGTGAAGCTCGTCCCACTGGAACAGCTCCCTTCTACTTCAGTACTGGTGCCAGTGCCCCATGAACTGAAACCCATTCTTTTCACACCACTCTTTGAGCCAAGCATTTAGCTCCTTGACTTTATTTATCCTATGCCAGTTTGCTCGTGGCTCAGGTAGTAATCGTGAGATTATTACCTTGGAGGTTCTGCTTTTTAATTTAGCTCTTAACTGTTCAAATTCTTTCAGCAGAACCTCCTTTCTAGTCCTATCAATGTCATTGGTACCAACATGGACGACAAGAACGGGATCCCTCCCCTCTCACTCCAATTTCCTCTCCAGCACTGAGGAAATGTCCTTAATCTTTGCACCAAGCAGGCACCACAGCCTTTGCGATTCATGGCTGCAGAGAAGCAGTATATATTCCCCTAATTATACTGTCCCCTACCACTACTATGTTCCTATTTCTTCCCCTCCCTTGAATGGCTCTCTATACCATGGTGCTGTGGTTAGTTTGCTCATCCTCCCTGCAGTCTCCGCTCTCGTCCAAACAGCTTGCAAGAACCTCGTAACTGTTGGACAGCTCAGGGGGCCAAGGCTTCTCAAACGCTACCCTCCTCGGCTCCCATATCTGTTTCTCCTGCAGTCACATCCTCATGTCCCTGATCACAGACCAAATTTGAATTACCTAATCTGAGGGTTGTGACCACATGCTGGTGCAAAGTATCCAGTAACTTTCCCCTCCCTGATGTGGTGCAATGTCGGCAGCTTGGGCTCCAACCCCTCAACTTGAGCTGCAAACACTTACTACAGATGTATTTGCTCTGGATCACCTTGGTGTACAGCAGTCCCACACGCTGTAGCAGCAACACATTACCTGTCCTGCAATCGCTATTGTATTTTATTTAATTTATTAATTAATTACTCTAGTGTCCCCCTCTTTACCCTATACTGGTGCAAAAAAATAATTACGGTATCGATCCTAGACTTAAGCTATTTTTAAGAAAGAGGAAAAAAGGCTGGAGATGTAAACACAAACTAAAGACCTTACTTTTATTTTAAAGCCTAAAAATATTCTCCAGTCCTACTCGCCAATCAGCTGCTCTCTGCGCTCATTTCCCTCTTGCGCTCTTTAGTAGCCTCTCGTGTCTCTCTCTCTCTGCTCTTTTGTGGCATCTTGCCTCTCTCTCTCTGCGCTCTTTAATGCTCTGAATTGCCTCCAGTGCAATTATATGCCTCCTTTAAGTAAGGTATCCAAAACTGCACACAGTGCTCTAGGTAAGGCCTAACCAATACCCTGTACAGTTATAGCAAGATTTCCTTACTTTTATACTCCATCCCCCTTGCAATAAAGGCAGATATTCCGTTTGCCGCCTTAATTGCTTGCTGTACCTGCGTGCTTTTTTTTTGTATGTACTCATGTACAAAGACACCCAGATTCATCTGCACCATAGAATTCTACACTCTCAATTTAAATAATATTCCATCTTTACTATTCTTCCTGCCAAAGTAAACAATCTCTCAATCTTTCCAGGATTGTTTTCCATCTGCCAAATTTTTGCCCACTCACTTATTCTATCTATATCCCTTTGCAGACTTCTATCCTCCTCACAACTTGCTCAGTGGAGAGTTTTTCCCCTGATTCCGATTGACTTCAGTTTTGCCTGGGCTCCTTGATACCACATGCAGTCAAATGCTATCTTGATGTTGAGGGCAGCCGCACTCACCTCCCTTTGGAGTTCAGTTCTTTTGTCCATGTTTAGGCCAGGAATCAAGTAGCCTTGACGAAACCCAAACTGAGCATCGGCGAGCAGGCTATTGCTGTTAGTGTTGCTTGATAGCATTGTCAATATCACCTTCTATCACTTTGTTTGAGAGGAGGCTGATGGGGTGGTAATTGCCAGATTGGATTTCTCCTGCTTTTTGTGGACAGTCCATATCTGGATAATTTTCCACATTGCTGGTTAGATGCCAGTGTTGTACTTGTACTGGAACAGCTTGGCTAGTGATACCGGCTAGTTCTAGTGCTCAAGTCTTCACTTTTGCCAGGCTGTTTTTCAGGGCCCACCAGTGCCTTCAGCTGTTTTCTTGATCTCACATGGAGTGAATCAAATTAGCTGAAGATTGGTATCTGTGCTGCAAAGGATTCTGAAAAAGGCTGAATAGTTGACTGCCAGCTTTTAACCCATTGAGCTGTGTAGAATGATTAGGGAAGCTGAAGCCAACAATTTTTCAGTTATAAAAGATTAGGAGAGAGAGTTTTTTTTTAAATAAAAAATTGTTGCATTTTATGGAGGGGAAAAAAAGCTGGGAAAAATTAATGAATGTTTTTATTCCACATAAGTGCCAGGCAATGACAGTTAGCAATAAGAGAGAGACTTAACCACCTTCCCATGTCATTCATTGGTATTCCATTACCAGATCCCCCATCATCAACCTCTGGGAATTTTGAGGGGGTGGTGGTTTCACCATTGACCAGAAACTCAACTGATCCAGCCACAGTCGTTCTCCAAATCCTTCTCCAGTTACCTACCTACTTGGACATGTATCAATGTTCCTTTTGTTGATGCTGTGTCAGACTCCTGGGACTCCCTCCCTAACAGCATTGTGGCTACACCTATGCTGCGTGAACAGCAGTGTTCGAAGATGGTGGGTCACCACTATCTCCAGGGCAACTAGCAATGGACAATAAATGGTGGCCTTGCCAGAAGCACCCATACCATAAACATTGATTTAAATTAAATTTGAAATGTTCGTGACTCGTGTAAGCTGTCGCTTGGTTTAGTGAATATTTAGTAGACATTTGGGGATCAGACAGCATTCTGTGATAGAGCTAGATGAGTGAGTGGAATGAACAATCTTTGTATTAAGACATTTAATGTTTAGAAATTATTGGCAGACAACATTTAAGTAATTATTCAGTAGGATAAGCAAAATGTTATTTGGGATGTATTAACTATTTATGCACTGTGGAAAATAAACTGGGAGAACTAGAACCAAATATCATTTTACAGGAAGATCTAGCCTCAATAGCATTAATAGAAATCAGGACACAGACCAGACAAGAATTGTAAATAAGCATTGTGATAGAATCTATTTAGAAGGTGTAGAAAGGTGAATGGGCGACATTGGTAAAAGAGGGAAAAGGTTCAGTAAAGGGGATTGATAAAAACAACATGACACAGACAGTTGGAATGGAGTTTTTTTTAATAAAGGCCTTGTTAAAGGGTGTATCACAGGACTTGGAGAGGTGACATAATGGTAATGTCACCAAGATTAGTAATCCTGGGGTTCAAATCCCCTCACAGCTGGTGGAATTTAAATTCAGTCAATAAATCTGGAGTTGAAAGCTAATGTCAGTAATGGTATTTTAAACCATTGTTAATTGTCATTTTTTTTAAAAATCCATCCGGCTCACTAATGTCCTTTTAAGGAAATCTGGCCTACGTGTGACTCCAGACCCACCGTAATGTGTCTGACTCTTTAACTGTCTTCTGAAATGGTGTGGCAAGCCACTCAGTTCGAGCACAATTAGGGATGGGCAACAAATGCTGGCCTAGCCAGTGGCGTCCACATCCTGTAAAATAAACTTTTTAAAACTCCAGATTGGAGGAAGCAACTGAGAGACAATATGAAGTCAAATTAGAGAGATGGATGGGAATAACAAAAATTATTACTCTAGGAGATTTTAATGACTCTATTTACCAACTTGGAACCAATTGAATAGTGAAAGAGATTGGAATTCTTAATGTGTATGGTACTGCTTCCTCAAGCTAGCGGAAGATGGAGATATGTGTTTGGGGACAGGATGGATGAATGTGATTAGGAGTATTTGCCTGCATGGAGGATGACATGGACTGGTTGGGTTGAATGGCCTGTTTCTCTTGTATCTCCTATGTATTTCCATATATGAAGTAAGTAATTTTTGTTGTTCTCTCCAGCCTGGTGCGAAGTTTCATGGCCCACCACCTTTCCTACCTGGTTGGTTACCAACAGTTCCAGCCGGACCACCGGTGAGTGAATTTCTTGCTCGTTATGCAGTACCAAAAACAGTGCGGATAGACCTCTTGGGCTGGCTGCTGTGTATAACTAATTGCAGTTTTGTAGAGGAGATGACAAATACTTTGATTTGTATATAGCATTTTTATGCCTATGTGAATGGTATTTTTGAGTGTTTTGCTGACTTTTGAGCAATAGTGTGTTTTGGTTTTGAGTCTCAATAACATGAAATTTGGTTAGACTTGCTTCTCTTCTGTGCCTCCTTGCATCACAAGGAAAACTGTACAATGGATCTATATATCAGTCTATTTATGAACATAAAATGAGCTCAACTTAAAAATGCTTTATTTGTAAAATGTTGTAATATGTCTTCAACTTTCATTGGTTGTACTGGTAACTATCAAAATAGTCTAATCTTTGGTTTCTAAATTGTGTGGTTTAACTATTTCCATAATTTAAATTCTTGATGGACTTACTTTAACAAGTTGTGGAATATAGTGGTGCCACTCTTCTTTCTTTTATAGTGCCCAATCTTGCTTATCTCATTCAGTGAGAGTTTTCTTAGACCATAGTTGTAGGATGGGAGAGGGTATCTGTCTATTTTTTAATTGAGGTGCACGGACAGGAGGAGGGAAAAAATTGCTATTTTTGTGAAAGAAAAGTTGAAATCTGACCAATACGATAGAACATAATCATCTTTAGTTTATATAATCTCATATGTATTTTTTTAAAAACAGATAAATCGTTTGCTTGAAAGAGATTGTCAGCTTGTTCTGAAGTTGTTTTTGAAGCCTGAAATGCAGAGACAAGAATTTTCTTTGAAAATTTTAAGTCCGTCTTTCATGAAATGAACTTTATTTTTTTCCAAATGTAGTTAATTCCTCCTCCACCTCCAATGGGTCCAGATTCAACTGATGAGGATGATGAAGCTTTAGGAAGCATGCTAATAGCATGGTACATGAGTGGCTATCACACTGGTTATTATTTGGTAAGTACTTGTAATCTAAAAGAGAACTTTTTAATAAAACTTTTAGTCTTCAATTGTATTAGCTATGTACAAGGACCATTCAGTGAGTTGCTCACAACTTAAGTATTTGCACAATTCTTCACCTACCTTGATTTTCTTTTCTATAGTCTTAAGGTTTTAATGTTCATGTGTCACTTGCCAAGAATTTTTAGAAAATGTCATTCCAGTCACTCAAGTTTATATAGTGAATAGTGGAAGTGTACAGATGAGTAAAATCACAAATTCAGTTCCCTAATGTGTATTCTAGGTGATTTCTAGTGAGACAACAGTTAGAGCTTCACTGCTTCTGTGTTGCTGGAGGGTAAACTTTGTCCATGTTTATGCTCCGTGCCTTTATCCAGTTTTCCCTGTAATCATCTGTGAACCGTAGATTTGAATAGGATTGAGCTTGATTGCATTTTCTTCCCTGCCCCTACCCCTGCCTTGATCAAATAGTGCCCTAACACAAAACCAAAATTCTGCAGATGCTGGAAATCTGAAATATGAACAGAAAAGGCTGGAAATACTCAGCAGGTCTGGCAGCATCTGTGGAGAATGAAACAGAGTTCATGTTTCAGGTGGTTGATCTATTTTCAGAACTTTCAACCCTGTCTAGGTTCACATGTGACTAATGTGCCTGAGGGATTGTAGTCACACTAAATCCTGGACTCAATTAATAATTAGGAGCGTTTTTGACTCTGCTACTAAAAAGTAACCTAAGGATTTATATGAACAATTTTTCTAAAATAAGTTACAGGAATGGTGATTACAAATGAGATCTGAATGCTTTAATAAGTATATTAGACCAATCAAGATAATTCAAGCTTTGTCACTTAACATGTCTATCTTAATACACTAAGTTTCTCCTAAGGGTAGAAAAAACAGCTGTCACACAGCAATGTTAATATGCAGTATTAGATTTTACAACTTTTATTTAAATAAAAAATCAAGTTGACTTGCGTCTGCAGTAAATTGACTTCAGTAGATTCTACCATTTTGTTGCAACACCTGTTTCATCATACTCTTTTGTCATCAATGCAACTGTGTTAAAATTGTAGGCTAGAGGTGTTTGGACAGGAATGAGATGCCATACGTCAAATCTTCGTAACTCTTGATTTTCAAATATCATTGTTTTTACCCCCTTAAAAAAGAGATAAAGCAAAGCCATTTTTACTTTTTATCATTTCACCTTGACTTGTGTTGGCTGTGAGTATCTTGCATCAATCTATGTGTCAACTTTGGCTCCAGTGCTTTCAGCTCTGAGTTAGAGGTTCATTGTGCTCTGGAATTGTGCTTGAACCATAGCCTAAAGGCCAGGAAACAATATGGAATCAGTAGCTAACATTGTCAAGTTTGTGCCAAGAGATGACTACACCATCCTCCTCCACTGTCATTCCGCCGCCATAGATAGTGGCATATAAGTCGACCTGCCAGATAACAACCCCATTTTTCTGGCCCCAAATCATGTTTTAGCATATGCTCTGCGTTTAAATCAACTCCCTTTTCAGCTCTGACATATTATACTCGCATTAGTAGTCAGCCACAATTCTGAAACGAAAATGCCACATCTGATCCAGAGTGTAATCCTTTAAGATAATGCCAAAGCGACTTTAAATTAATTTGATTAACTTTGTCAAATGCCAAAGGCATTAATTTGATAGATTGTAAAATACTTTCATTGTGGTTAAAGGTATTTTTGTTCAATTAATTTATTCAACCATATTTCAGTTAATTTGAATTACCAGCATTATGCTTTTGTTTTCACATTTCAAAATGGCAGCCACCCACACCAGTGGTTCACTTTTTATACTCTGCCTGTAAGTTGACCCCTGTTTTTGGGAGGATTTTTGGGGACTTCAGAGGTCAACTGATATGCTGACATGTACAGTAGGTGGGACTGCTCTCACCTGGTTCCATTCTTAGCTATATAATCTTAGCCAGAGTATTACTTGCAATGATTTCTCTTCCTATTTCTACACTTAACTCTGCTGATTCTTGCCCCGCGCGACCCCCCCCCCCCCCCACCCCACCCCGAACCACAATTTCTCATCTACATGCTGTCCCTTGATGACATCATCCAAAAGCACAGCATTAGTTTGCACATGTACGCTGACAGCACACTGCATTTTCTCATCACCATCTCTCTCGACTCTTCCACTTTTGCTAAATTATCAGACTGCTTATTTTGAGATCCAGTACTGGATGAGCAGAAATTTCCTCCAATTAAATATTGGGAAGACTAAAGTCATTGTTTTCAATCCCCACTCTGAAATCTGGTCCCTAGCTACCAACTCCATCCTTCTCCCTGGCAACTGTTTGTTTGAGTATAAACTAGTCTGTCCACAAGCTGGTTGTTATATTTGACCCTGAGATGAGCTTCAGACCACACATTTGTGCCATCACTAAGACTGTCTATTTCTACCTCCATAATTTCACCCCTGTCTCAGCTCATTAGCTGCTGAAGCCCTCATTCATGCTGCCTTTACATCTAGACTTGACTGTTCCAATGCACCCCTGGCTAGTGTCCCACGTTCTACCCTCTATAAACTTGAAATCGTCCCAAATTCTGTTGTCCATGCCTTAACTTTCACCAGGTACTCCAGTGCATGCTGACCTATGATGGCGCCTAGTCAAGCAACGTATCGATTTTAAAATTCTTATTCTTGCTTTCAAATCCCTCCATGGCCTTGCTCCTCCTGTTTCTAATCTCTTCCAGCCTCACAGCCCTTTGAGACTATCTGCACTCATCTAATTCTGGCCTTTTGCGCATCGATTTTTAAGTACTCCACCATTGGTGATTCAATTGCCTAGGCATTGAGCTGTGGAATTCCCTCCCTGTACGTCTCCGTTTCTCTACTTTGCTTTTGTCCTTTTAAGACACTCCTTAAAACCTACCTCTTTGACCAAATCTTGGATTATTTCACCTAATATCTCCTTATGTATAATATTTCATTTTATGATGCTCCTGTGAAACACATTGGAACATTTTATTATGTTAAAGGTGCCATATAAGGATGTCATTGAAGTTAAAGACAAGCCTGACACTGGTACTCATTCTGTTTTTCCCCTGCAGGGTCTCAAGCAAGGGCGAATGGAAGGGGGCATGGGGAAGAGTCCCCGTTCTTAGTTTGTCAGAATGGTGAGCTTACATATCTTAATCACTTTTTGAACGTATCCTGAGCCTTGCTAGGATACAGTTTAAGATGTTATCAAGCCTCTGCTACTTCATTATGTATAAGCCTAGATGATGAGACTCTCCAAGCTATTCAACAATGGAGGGGATTGGAACCAAATCAACTCTCCCCTTGTCCAACATTCACATGCTCTTTCCTGCACAGGCCACCAGATGAGAAGCAGGAGCTCTGGCTGACTCTTGATAACCGTGACCTAATCCAAGGGAATGAAGCCAATTGTAGAGCCCCAGTTGTTGTGTTCAGGCTTACATTTGTAGCTCAAAAACAAAAACAGAATTACCTGGAAAAACTCAGCAGGTCTGGCAGCATCGGCGGAGAAGAAAAGAGTTGACGTTTCGAGTCCTCATGACCCTTCAACAGAACTTGAGTTCGAGTCCAAGAAAGAGTTGAAATATAAGCTGGTTTAAGGTGTGTGTGTGGGGGGCGGAGAGAGAGAGAGAGAGAGAGGTGGAGTGGGGGTGTGGTTGTAGGGACAAACAAGCAGTGATAGAAGCAGATCATCAAAAGATGTCAACAACAATAGTACAAAAGAACACATAGGTGTTAAAGTTGGTGATATTATCTAAACGAATGTGCTAATTAAGAATGGATGGTAGGGCACTCAAGGTATAGCTCTAGTGGGGGTGGGGAGAACATAAAAGATGTAAAAAAAAAAAAAAAATTTTTATATATAATGGAAATAGGTGGGAAAAGGAAAATCTATATAATTTATTGGAAAAAAAAAGGAAGGGGGAAACAGAAAGGGGGTGGGGATGGGGGAGGGAGCTCATGACCTAAAGTTGTTGAATTCAATATTCAGTCCGGATGGCTGTAAAGTGCCTAGTCGGAAGATGAGGTGTTGTTCCTCCAGTTTGCGTTGGGCTTCACTGGAACAATGCAGCAAGCCAAGGACAGACATGTGGGCAAGAGAGCAGGGTGGAGTGTTAAAATGGCAAGCGACAGGGAGGTTTGGGTCATTCTTGCGGACAGACCGCAGGTGTTCTGCAAAGCGGTTGCCCAGTTTACGTTTGGTCTCTCCAATGTAGAGGAGACCACATTGGGAGCAACGAATGCAGTAGACTAAGTTGGGGGAAATGCAAGTGAAATGCTGCTTCACTTGAAAGGAGTGTTTGGATCCTTGGATGGTGAGGAGAGAGGAAGTGAAGGGGCAGGTGTTGCATCTTTTGCGTGGGCATGGAGTGGTGCCATAGGAGGGGGTTGAGGAGTAGGGGGTGATGGAGGAGTGGACCAGGGTGTCCCGGAGGGAGCGATCCCTACGGAATGCCGATAGGGGGGGCGAAGGGAAGATGTGTTTGGTGGTGGCATCATGCTGGAGTTGGCGGAAATGGCGGAGGATGATCCTTTGAATGCGGAGGCTGGTGGGGTGATAAGTGAGGACAAGGGGGACCCTATCATGTTTCTGGGAGGGAGGAGAAGGCGTGAGGGCGGATGTGCGGGAGATGGGCCGGACACGGTTGAGGGCCCTGTCAACGACCGTGGGTGGAAAACCTCGGTTAAGGAAGAAGGAGGACATGTCAGAGGAACTGTTTTTGAAGGTAGCATCATCGGAACAGATGCGACGGAGGCGAAGGAACTGAGAGAATGGGATGGAGTCCTTACAGGAAGCGGGGTGTGAGGAGCTGTAGTCGAGATAGCTGTGGGAGTCGGTGGGTTTGTAATGGATATTGGTGGACAGTCTATCACCAGAGATTGAGACAGAGAGGTCAAGGAAGGGAAGGGAAGTGTCAGAGATGGACCATGTGAAAATGATGGAGGGGTGGAGATTGGAAGCAAAATTAATAAATTTTTCCAAGTCCCGACGAGAGCATGAAGCGGCACCATTACAAACCCACCGACTCCCACAGCTATCTCGACTACAGCTCCTCACACCCCACTTCCTGTAAGGACTCCATCCCATTCTCTCAGTTCCTTCGCCTCCGTCGCATCTGTTCCGATGATGCTACCTTCAAAAAATGTTCCTCTGACATGTCCTCCTTCTTCCTTAACCGAGGTTTTCCACCCACGGTCGTTGACAGGGCCCTCAACCGTGTCCGGCCCATCTCCCGCGCATCCGCCCTCACGCCTTCTCCTCCCAGAAACATGATAGGGTCCCCCTTGTCCTCACTTATCACCCCACCAGCCTCCGCATTCAAAGGATCATCCTCCGCCATTTCCGCCAACTCCAGCATGATGCCACCACCAAACACATCTTCCCTTCACCCCCCTTATCGGCATTCCGTAGGGATCGCTCCCTCCGGGACACCCTGGTCCACTCCTCCATCACCCCCTACTCCTCAACCCCCTCCTATGGCACCACTCCATGCCCACGCAAAAGATGCAACACCTGCCCCTTCACTTCCTCTCTCCTCACCGTCCAAGGACCCAAACACTCCTTTCAAGTGAAGCAGCATTTCACTTGCATTTCCCCCAACTTAGTCTACTGCATTCGTTGCTCCCAATGTGGTCTCCTCTACATTGGAGAGACCAAACGTAAACTGGGCGACCGCTTTGCAGAACACCTGCGGTCTGTCCGCAAGAATGACCCAAACCTCCCTGTCGCTTGCCATTTTAACACTCCACCCTGCTCTCTTGCCCACATGTCTGTCCTTGGCTTGCTGCATTGTTCCAGTGAAGCCCAATGCAAACTGGAGGAACAACACCTCATCTTCCGACTAGGCACTTTACAGCCATCCGGACTGAATATTGAATTCAACAACTTTAGGTCGTGAGCTCCCTCCCCCATCCCCACCCCCTTTCTGTTTCCCCCTTCCTTTTCTTTTTTTTCCAATAAATTATATAGATTTTCCTTTTCCCACCTATTTCCATTATATATAAAAAAAATTTTTTTTTTTTTTTTACATCTTTTATGCTCTCCCCACCCCCACTAGAGCTATACCTTGAGTGCCCTACCATCCATTCTTAATTAGCACATTCGTTTAGATAATATCACCAACTTTAACACCTATGTGTTCTTTTGTACTATTGTTGTTGACATCTTTTGATGATCTGCTTCTATCACTGCTTGTTTGTCCCTACAACCACACCCCCACTCCACCTCTCTCTCTCTCTCTCTCTCTCCGCCCCCCACACACACACCTTAAACCAGCTTATATTTCAACTCTTTCTTGGACTCGAACTCAAGTTCTGTCGAAGGGTCATGAGGACTCGAAACATCAACTCTTTTCTTCTCCGCCGATGCTGCCAGACCTGCTGAGTTTTTCCAGGTAATTCTGTTTTTGTTTTGGATTTCCAGCGTCCGCAGTTTTTTTGTTTTTATTATATTTGTAGCTAGTGCCTCCTTTCTGGGTGACATCAATGCAGGATCTAGCAATACGTTACACTGACCAAGATATTGGGGAGCTTTGGTTCATTTTCTTGAACAAGGAAACGATGACAACATGATACTCTCCTGGTCTATTTTAGAATTTCAGTAGCAAACATGAGATTAACTCAATATAGCATTCCATTTTTGTATATGGATAACCCGTCAGGTAAGTTGGTAAATAGACAATGTGTTATGGTACTGAAGCTGCACAGACTGGGAAGGTCTGGATTTTTAACAGCTTGTTTGTACTCCGTCCTGGGCTTGCAGAAAAACCTCTGAGCTTTGCATTGTTTATTTATTTTTCGGAAAATCTGGTCAGTGCATTGTGATTTCTCCTAGGCTCACTGTTCTGCCTTGTATCTTTTTGATTTCCTCTTGAAGGATTAAAAAAAACACAGATCTGTGAAACCGCGCTCATGCAAAATGACAGGTTTTGAGTCATTGATGATTAGCTCTTTCACTGGCCCTTTAATCTGTTGAATGTCATTCCACCTGTTCTACCACAAGTCTAAGAGTTCAGAACATTGAATGAATTTGCTCAAGTTCATGTGCATCAGTTAATGAATTGAACTATTTTACTGTACTTGCCTCAGCTCGTGCAACTTTCCAAACTATGGTGTAACAGAATCTGGTTTGGGGTTTTGGAAGGGCCAAAATAGCAGGCAGTGTCTCGTATCTTTCATCTTGTTTATCTTTCCATAAACAATATTGTGCTGATTAGCCTTGCTGTGTGATTTTGAAATTGCACTATAGGAAATGCATCTGAAAGCTTTAAAATGTCTTTTGTGAAATTACCCGTCCTACATACTCTGCCTTTGTGTTTGAATTGGAAAAATTGACATCTTTTGTTTTTCTTCTGCAGGTGAATGTTTCTCTCCCAAGGAGAGGAGTGCAATGTTTTTGCAATGGATTATGTTTAAAATGTTACTGGTATCTGTATGAATAAGCCATTAGTACATTTTTGGGGATCCTTGGGATTGAATATCTGCTTTGTATTAAATAGTGAATAAAAAATTCTTTTGTTTCAGTTGTTTCTTGTGTTTGTTGTTATAAGGGAATCTGTATGCTGATCTGTTTTGAATGCTACATGAACAGGGAGGGAAAGCTTAAGGTTTCCTCGCAATTATCACTCACGAATAACTTTGGTTAACAACTGTCATTGTGCAGTGAATTGGCATGAATGGGCTGTAGATATTCTCTAGATCTTAATCTGCTGATACCAGTGGTGTTGTAGAAAGGGAAGGTACAATCAGCAACAAAGAAACAAAATACTGGGAGTACACAGATTTGTCAGCATCAGTAAAGAGAGAAAGAAGTGAAATTCTGAGCATGTAACCTTAATCCTGAGCTACTTGCTATTGTGGGGAAAAAAATAGTTCCCTCATGTCACACTTGTTCTTCTACTAAACATCTTAAATCTGTGTCTGTTGAAGGGTCATTTGGACTCAACGTTAACTGTGCTGCTCTCCACAGATGCTGCCAGACCTGCTGAGTTTTTCCAGGTATTTTTATTTTTGTTTTAAATCTGTGTTGTCTGGTTAATAACCCTCTTGCAGAATCACAGTGCAGAAGAGGCCCTTCAGCCCATCGAGTCTGCACCTATATGTGAGAAACACCTGACCTACCTACCTAATCCCATTTACCAGCAATTGGCCCATAGCCTTGAATGTTATGACGTGCCAAGTGCTCATCCAGGTCCTTTTTAAAGGATGTGAGGCAATCTGTCTCCACCACCCTACCAGGCAGTGCATTCCAGACCGTCACCACCCTCTGGGTAAAAAAGTTTTTCCTCACATCCCCCTCCCCCCGCAAACCTCCTGCCCCTCACCTTGAACTTATGGCCCCTTGTGACTGACCCTTCAACTAAGGGGAACAGTTGCTCCCTATCCACTCTATCCATGCCCCTCATAATCTTGTACACCTCAATCAGGTCGCCCCTCAGTCTTCTCTGCTCCAACTAAAACAACCCAAGTCTATCCAACCTCTCTTCATAACTTAAATGTTTCATCCCAGGCAACATCCTGGTGAATCTCCAATGCACTCCCTCCAGTACAATCACATCCTTCCTATAATGTGGCGACCAGAACTGCACACAGTACTCCAGCTGTGGCCTGACCAAGGTTTTATACAACTCCAACATGACCTCCCTACTTTTGTAATCAATGCCTCGATTGATAAAGGCAAGTGTCCCATATGCCTTTTTCATCATCCCACTAACATGCCCCTCTGCTTTCAGAGGTCTATGGACACACATGCCAAGGTCCCTTTGTTCCTCAGAACTGGAAACAATTTTTTCTTATTTACCCTGTCAAAGCCCTTCATGGTTTTGAGCTCCTCCATCAAATCTCGTGTCCTTCTCTGTTCCAAGGAGAGCAACCCAAGCTTCTCTAGCCCCTTCCTTGGAAGCGAAGTTATATATGAACATTCAAATTAAGACCAGGACTAGGCCACTGGTCCACTCGAGCCTGCTCTGCCATTCAGTAAGATTATGGCTGATCTGATTTTAACACAACACACTCCTGCCTGCCCTGAATAGCCTTTCATCCCCTTATCAAGAATCTATCTAGCTCTATCTTCCAGATACTCAAAGACTCTGCCTCCACTGCCTTTTGAGCAAGGGAATTCAAAGGCACTCAACCCTCAGAGAAGTTCCTCATCCCTGATGCCATTCTGTCAAATCTTCTGCATCTTCTCTAAGGCATTGATGTCCTTCCTAAAGTATGTTGCCAGAATCAAAACACCAGCTAAGGCCTAACCTGTGTTTTATAAAGGGTTTAGCCAAAGTTCCTTGCTTTTAGCAAAGAATCCCAAATGCTTTATATTCGCTGGAGTTCAGAAGAATGAGAGGGGGGTCACATAGAAACCTATAAAATTCTAACAGGACTAGACAGGGTAGATGCAGGATGGATGTTCCTGATGGGGAGTCCAGAAGCAGGGGTCACAGTCTGAGGATATGGGGTAGACCATTTAGGACTGAGATGAGAAATTTTTTCACCCAGAGAGCGGTGAGCCTGTGGAATTCGTTACCACAGAAAATAGTTGAGACCAAAACATTGTATATTTTCAAGAAGGAGTTAGATATAGCTCCTGGGGTGAAAGGGATCAAAGGATATGGGGAGAAAGCGGGAGCAGGCTATTGAGCTGGATGATCAGCCGTGATCATGATGAATGGCGGAGCAGGCTGAGGGGCCAAATGGCCTACTCCTGCTCCTGGTTTCTATGTTTCTATGCTTTCTCAATAGCCTTGACAAATTGTCATGTCACTTTTGAAGATTTATGCACATAATACTCTCAGGTGACTCTTCCTGCACCCTTTTAAAATTGTACCAATTATCCTATATTGCTTCTCTTTATTCTTCCTATTTTACACTTCACCTTGTTAAATTTCATCTGCCATGTGTTTGCCCATTTCACTGGTCTATCTCATCCTGAAGTCTGTTACTATCCTTGTAGTTTCTTACACTGAGTTTTGTTATCTGCAAACTTTGAAACCTTGCCCTGCATACCTAAGTACAGGTCATTTTAAAAAGAACAGTGCTCCTAGTACTGGCCCACTGGAAACTTAGCTCCTGTCTGAAGAACAACTGTTCACTGCTGCTACTTATTTTTGTCCCTTAGCACATTTCATATCAACACTGCCACGCTCCCTTTAATTTCATGGATTTCAACTTTGTTAAAGCCCTTTTTTATTTTCATATGTTATGGTCATCTCTAGCCAGGCCAGCATTTATTGCCCATTTCTAATTGCCTTTGAGAAGCTGGTAGTGAGCTGCTGCCTTTAATCATTGTATTTTATGTGGTATAGGTACACCCACAGTGCTGTTTGGAAGAGAGTTCCAGGATTTTGACCACTGACAGTGGCAATATAGTTTTTATTCAGGATGATTTGTGGCTTGGAGGGGAATTTGCAAGTGGCAGTATCCCCTCCCCAAATATCTGCTACCCTTGTCTTTCAAGTGGTTGCAGGCTTGGGGGTGCTGTTGAAGGAGCTTGGATGAGCATACAAATTAGTAGGAGGAGTAGGTCATTTGGCCCCTTGAGCCTGCTCTGCCATTCAATAAGATCATGGTTGGTCTGATTGTGGACAAAACTCCACTTTCCTTCCTACTGCCTATACTCTTTGACTCTCTTGTCAATCAAGAATGTATCTAATTCACCCTTAAAAATATTCAATGACCCTGCCCCCACCGCTCTCTGGGGAAGAGAGTTCCAAAGATTCATGACCCTCAGGGAAACAATTCCTCTTCATCTGCATCTTAAATGAGACACTAATTTTTAAACTGTATCCCTTAGCTCTAGTCTCTTTCACAAAGGGAAATATCCTTTTATGGATAAGTCCCCTCAGGATCTTATGTTTCAATAAGATCAACTCTTATTCTTAACTCCAATGGATGCAGGCCCAACCTTCCCTGACAGGAATCAGTCGAGTGAACCTTCTCTGAACTATTAGTGCAATTAAGACCTTTCTTAAATAAGGAGACCAAAACTGTATACAGTACTTTAGAAGTGGCCTCGCCAAAAAGATGACCAAAAAAAAGGGTGAAAATAAACAGGGTAACCTAGAAAGTAATATAAAAATGGACAGTAAGAGCTTATTTAAATATATAAAAAGGAAGAGAGAAGCTAAAGTGAACTAAGTCCCTTAAGAGAACAAGGCTAGGGAAATAATAATAGGGAACCAGGAAATGGCAGAGGAGTTGAATAAATAAATACTTTGCATCAGTCTTCATGGTGTTATGACTGATGCAGTTGGTAAGACAGAGTTATTTGAAATCCCAGAGGGAAACTTTAAACAACTCTCATAACCTATAATTTTAAGTGTTATGTTTGAGATGTGACTCTAAATTTGGGAATCAGGCCACCAGTTCTCGAGGTTTTACATTAAAGTAAACATTTTATTAAATCTCACAGGTTAAAATAGATATACACATGGCTACAAATTACGATCATAACTTTTAACAAATTCCCAAACTAATCTCCATTAAGGCAACAGCAACTCACAGACTTAAACAAACACCAGGCAAAGTATTATAAAAACAGAAGTACCTGGAAAAACTTAGCAGGTCTGGCAGCATCGGCGGAGAAGAGCGAAGTTGACGTTTCGAGTCCTCATGACCCTTCAACAGAACATGAGGTCATTCAGGGTCATGAGGACTTGAAATGTCAACTTTGCTCTTCTCCGCCGATGCTGCCAGACCTGCTCAGTTTTTCCAGATTTTTCTGTTTTTGTTTTGGATTTCCAGCATCTGCAGTTTTTTGTTTTTAAACCAAGCAAAGCATTTTCATCTTACGAATTCAAAATGAGGTTCTTGTCACTTTGATTCCTGTGGATTCAGTTGGAGGCTTGCAGCTGCCTTTTGATCTCATTTTGGGTGTGCAGGGTGGAGGCACTGAGTTATACATAGCAGCCCCATTGAATGTTAATTCTCATTGTATCAACAACCACTGAACTAAACCTCTAACAATAAAACCCCTTTCATAGTACCAACTTTATTAGTAATATAAACATATTGCTTTGTAGTTGCTAGAAAGGCATCAGTTTTCACCTCACTTCTTGAATGCTCTATTCAAAAAATGCAAATGCACGCTATCTTGCTTGCAAATCAAAACTAATATCCATCAAAATACCCGGACTAGCTGGCTTTAATCCAATTAAGATACACCTGCAGACTAAACCTCAGTTTTAAAAGAAAAATATTTTCCAAAATATCATGTGCATTAATAGTTTCATGACAAAGGTAGAAGACACTAATAGCATTCCAAAAATAATACATAAGGAGCAAAAGGGGGAAGGGAGAAAATAAATGCAATGAGTAACACCAGAGAAAAAGCACTAGGGAAACTAATGGTGCTAAAGGCGAATAAATCCCCTGGACCGGATGGGTTACAGCCGAGGATATTAAAGGAAGTAGCTACATTGATGGTGGATGCACTGGTAGTAATCTTCCAAGAATCTTTAGGTTCTGGAAAAGTCCCAAAAGATTGGGAAACTGTCAAAGTTATTCAAAAAAAAATGAGAGACAAAAAACAGGTATCTATAGGCAGGCCAGTTAGCTTAACATTTGTCATCGGGAAAATGTTAGAGTCTATTATAAAGGATGTAATAGCAGAGCATTCAGAAATGCTTAATATAATCAAGCAGAGTCAGCATAGCTTCATGAAAGGGAAGTAATGCCTGACAAATTTATTAGAATCATTTGAGGTAACAAGCAGGATAGATAAAGGGGAGCCAGTAGATGTAATATATTTGGATTTCTAAAAGTTGTTCAATAAGGTACCGCACTTAGGCTACTTAAAAAGATGAGTCCATGGTGTTGGGGGTAGTATATTAGCTAATTAATAGAAGACAGAAAGGTGGGATAGGGAGGGCATTTTCAGGATGCAAACCTGTAAGTAGTGGAGTGTCACAGGGATCAATACTAGGACCACAATTATTTTCAATATATAATTAATTACTTCAATGAGGGAAGTGAAGGTACTATCGCCAAGTTTGCAGATGACAAAAATAGGTGGAAAGGATGACACAGAGTCTACAGCGGGATATAGACAGGTTATGTGAGTGGGCAAAAACTTGGCAGATGGAATATAATGTGGGAAAATGTAAGGTTATGCACTTTGGCAGGAAGAATAGAGGAACTGAATATTATTTAAATGAAGAAAGACTGCAGAAAGCTGCAGCACAGAGGGATTTGGGAGCCCTCGTGCATGAACCCCAAAAAGCCAACATACAAGTTCAGCAGGTAATAGGGAAAGCAAATAGAATGTTGGCCTTTATTTCAAAGAGAATTGAATATAAAAATAGGGAAATCTTGCTAAAACTATACAAGGCACAAGTTATACCACACCTAGAATGCTGTGAACGGTTTTGGTTCTCTTATCTAAGGAAAGATACTGGAATTTGAGGCAGTACAGAGAAGGTTCATTCAGTTGATCACGGGTGTGGAGGGATTTTCTTATGAGGAGAGGTTGAGAGGTTATGTCTTGACTCTTTGGAGTTTGAAGAATGAGAGGTGACCTTCGGTTGAAGGGTCATGAGGACTCAATGTCAACTCTTCTTCTCCGCCGATGCTGTGAGACCTGCTGAGTTTTTCCAGTTAATTCTGTTTTTGTTTAAGATTCTTAGGGGGTTTGACAGGGTAGATGCTCAGAGATTGTTTTCCCTTGTGAGAGAGTCTAGGACCAGAGGACATAATCTCAGAGTAAGGGGCTTGCTCATTTAAGGGAGAGATGAGGAATTTCTTCTCTCAGAGGGTAGTGAATCTGTGGAATTCTTTACTGCAGAGGGCTGTAGAGGCTGGGTCATTAAGTATATTCAAGGCTAAGAAATACAGATTTTTAATCAGTTAGGGAATCAAGGGTTATGGGGAAAAGGCTGGAAAGTAGAGTTAAGGATTATCATATCAGCCATGATCTCATTGAATGGCGGGCAGACTTGATGGGCCATAGAACTTACTTCTACTCCTATGTCTTATGGTCTTATGATCCTATACAACTGTAGCCAAACATCCATACTTTTATATTCCATTCTCCTAGTAATAAACAACAACATTCCAATTCCAGGACACCCAGATCCCTCTACTTCTGAGTTCTACAATCTCTCCCCATTTAAATAACATGCTGCTTGTTTTATTCTTCCTGTCGATGTGGACAAGTTCACATTTTCTCACATTATACTCCATCTGTCAAATTTTTGTCCACTCACTTAACCTATCTATCCCTTTGCAGATTCCTTATGTCTTCTCACACTTAACTTTCCCACCTAACTTTGTGTCAGCAGCAAATTTAGCAACCATACATTTGATCCCATCATTCAAGTCATTAATATAGATTGTAAGTGGTTGAGGGCCCAGCACTGATCACTGTTGCACACCATTGTTAAATCTTCCCACCAGAAAATGACCCATTATCCCTGCTCTCTGTTTCCTGTTAGCTAACCAACCCCCTATCCATGCTAATATGTTATCCCTACACCATGAGCTCTTATTTTGTGTAGTACCCTTTGGTGTGGCACCTTGTCAAAGAACAAAAAACAGAAAAGTACAGCACAGGAACAGGCCCTTCGGCCCTCCAAGCCTGCGCGATCATATTGCCCGTCAACTAAAACATTTTGCACTTCTGGGGTCCGTATCCCTCTATTCCCATCCTATTCATGTATTTGAAAAGCTGCCTCTTAAACACCACTATCATATCTCCTTCCACCACCTGCTCTGGCAGCGAATTCCAGACACTCACTACCCTCTGTGTAGAAAACTTGCCCTGCACATCTCCTCTATAGTTTTCTCCTCTCACCTTAAATCTATGTCCCCTAGTAATTGACTTTTCCACCCTGGGAAAAAGCTTCTGACTATCTACTCTGTCCATGCCACTCATAATTTTGTAAACTTCTATCAAGTCGCCCCTCAATCTCTGTCGCTCTAGTGAGAACAATCCGAGTTTCTCCAACCTCTCCTCATAGCTAATAACCTCCAGACCAGGCAACATCCTCTGCACCCTCTCCAACACCTCCATATCCTTCTGGTAATGTGGCGACCAGAATTGCACGCAATATTCCAAGTGTGGCCTAACCAAGGTTCTATACAGCTGCAGCATGACTTCCCAGCTTTTATACTCAATACCCCTGCCAATGAAGGCAAGCATGCCATATGCCTTCCTGACTACCTTATCCACCTGCATTGCCACTTTCTGTGACCTGTGGACCTGTACACCCAGATCCCTCTGCCTGTCGATGCACTTAAGGGTTCTGCCATTTACTGTATAATTCCTGCCTGTATTAGACCTTCCAAAATGCATTACCTCGCATTTGTCCAGAGTAAACTCCATCTGCCATTTCTCCGCCCAAGTCTCCAAACGATCTATATCCCGTTGTATCCTTTGACAATCCTCTTCACTATGTGCAACTCCTCCAACCTTAGTGTCATCTGCAAACTTACTAATTAGCCCAGTTACATTTTCCTCCAAATCATTTATGTATACTGCAAACAGCAAAGGTCCCAGCACTGATCCCTGTGGAACTCCACTAGTCACAGCTCTCCATTCAGAAAAGCACCCTTCCACTGCTACCCTCTATCTTCTATGACCAAGCCAATTCTGTATCCAACTTGCCAGCTCACCTCTGATCCCGTGCGACTTTACCTTCTGTACCAGTCTGCCATGAGGGACCTTGTCAAAGGCCTTACTGAAATCCATGTATATAACATCCACTGCCCTTCCATCGTCGATCATCTTTGTCACTTCCTCAAAAAACTCGATCAAGTTAGTGTGACACGACCTCCCCTTCACAAAACCATGTGTCAAATGCCTTCTGGAAATATAAGTACAGCACATTCCATAGGTTCCCCTTTAACCACATTGCTCGTTACTTCCTCAAAAAACTCTAATAAATTAGTCAAACACAATTTCCCTTTCACAAAGCCATGTTGACTCTGCCTGATTGCATTAAGATTTTCTAAGTGCCCTGTAATAAGCTCCTTAATAATATATTTCAACATTTTCCCAAGACTGATGTTAAGTTAACTGGCCTGTAGTCTCCTTCTTCCTGTTTCTCTATTATCTTGAATACAGGGGTTACTTTTGCTATTTTCTAATCTGATAGGACCTCTCCAGAATAAAGGGAATTTTGGAAAATTAAAACCATGCATCTACTCTCTCAGCACCCACTCTTTTAAGACCCTAGGATAAAGACCATCAGGACCTGGGGACTTGTCAGCTTTTATTTCTAATAATTTTCTCAGTATTGTTTCCCTGGTGATTGTGATTGCTTGAAGTTCCTCCCTCCCTTTCACCTCTGCTCTTCCTGCTCTGCCATTCATTATGATAATGGATGATTGTCCAACTCAATAGCCTGCTCCTGCTTTCTCCCCATATCCTGTGATGCCTTTCACTAAGAGCTATATCTAACTCCTTCTTGAAAACATACAATGTTTTGACCTCAACTACTTTCTGTGGTAGCGAATTCCACATGTTCGACACTCTCTGGGTGAAGAAATTTCTCCTCATCTCAGTCCTAAATGGTCTACCCCGTATCCTCAGACTGTGACCCCGGTTCTGGACACCCCCACCATTGGGAACATCCTTTCTGCATCTACCCTGTCTAGTCCTGTTAGAATTTTATAGGTTTCTATGAGATTCCCCCCTCACTCTTCTGAACTCCAGCGAATATAATCCAAACCGACTCAATCTATCCTCTTTTGTCAGTCCCGCCATCCCAGGAATCAGTCTGGTAAACCTTCGCTGCACTTTCTCTATAGCAAGAACATACTTCCTCAGATAAGGAGTTTAAAACTGCACACAATATTCCAAGTGTGGTCTCACCAAGGCCCTGTATAATTACAGCAAGAGATCCCTGCTCCTGTACTCAAATCCTCTCGCCAAGAAGGCCAACATACTATTTGCCTTCTTTACCACCTGCTGCACCTGCATTCTTACCTTCAGCGGCTGGTGTATGAGGACACCCAGGTCTCGTTGCACATTCCCTGCTCTCAGTTTATAGCCATTCAGATAATAATCTGCCTGCCTTTTTTTGCTGCCAAAGTGGATAACCTCACATTTATCCATATTATACTGCATCTGCCATGCATTTACCCACTCACTCAGCTTGTCCAAATCACACTGAAGCATCTCTGCATCTTCTTTGCAGCTCACCCTCCCACCCAGCATTATGTAATTTGCAAATTTGGAGATATTACATTTAGTTCCCTCATCTAGATCGTTAATATATATTGTGAATAGCTGGGGTCCCAGCACCGATCTCTGCAGTACCCCACTAGCCACTGCCTGCCATTCGGAAAAACACCCGTTTATTCCTACTTTTTGTTTCCTGTCTGCCAACCAGTTTTCAATCCATCTCAATACACTACGCACAATCCCATGCGCTTTAATTTTACATGCTAATCTCTTATGTGGGACGTTGTCGAAAGCCTTCCTGAAAGTCCAAATAAACCACATCCACTGGCCCCCCCTCATCAACTGTACTAGTTACATCCTTGAAAAATTCCAGTAGATTTGTCAAGCATGATTTCCCTTTCGTAAATCCATGCTGACTCTGTCCTATTCTGCCACTGTTTTCCAAGTGCTCAGCTATTAAATCTTTTATAATGGACTCTGGAATTTTCCCCACTACCGACGTCAGGCTGACTGGTCTATAATTCCCTGTTTTCTCTCTACCTCCCTTTTTAAATCATGGGGTTACATTAGCTACCCTCCAATCTGTATGAACTGTTCCAGAGTCTATAGAAACTCGGAAGATGACTACCAATGCATCCACTATTTCGAGGGCCACTTCCTTAAGCACTCTGGGATGTAGATTATCAGGCCCTGAGGATTTATCGGCCTTCAATCCCATCAATTTCGCCAACACCATTTCCCTATTAGTGATTTCTTTCAGTTCCTCCCTCTCACTAAACCCTGTGTTCCCCAACCTTTCTGGTCTGTTATTTGTGTCCTCCTTTGTGAAGACAGAACCAACGTATGTATTTAGTTGAAAGAAAAACAAAAATAGCTGGAAAAACTCAGCAGGTTCCTCTCAGCATCTGCGGAGAGGAATACAGTTGACGTTTTGAGTCTGTATGACTCTTTATTAGAACTAAGGAGATATAGAAATGAGGTAAAATATAAGCTGGTTGAAGGGGGTGGGATAGGTAGGGCTGGATAGAGGGCCAGTGATAGGTGGAGGCAAAGAAGAGATTGCCAAAGATGTCATAGACAAAAGGACAAAGGGGTGTTGATGGTGGTGATATTAGCTAAGAAATGTGCTAATGGTGACATGAAGGGTAGAAAGCAGGAAGAGCAAGTTACAGATAGCCCTAGTGGGGGTGGGGTGGGGGGAAGGGATTGAAATAGGCTAAAAGGTGGAGATAAAACAATGGATGGAAATACATTTTAAAATAATGGAAATAGGTGGGAAAAGAAAAATATATTTAAAAAATTATAAATTATTGGAAAAATGAGGATCGGAAAAGGGGTGGGGATGGAGGAGAGGGTTCATGATCTGAAGTTGTTGGACTTATTGTTTAGTCCGGAAGGCTGTAAAGTGCCTAGTCAGAAGATGAGGTTAACTTAAGGTTAACTTGCAGGTTGAGTCGGTAGTTAGGAAGGCAAATGCAATGTTGGCATTTATTTCGAGAGGACTAGAATATAAAAGCAGGGATGTGCTACTGAGGCTTTATAAGGCTCTGGTCAAACCACATTTAGAATATTGTGAGCAATCCTGTATCTCAGGAAGGAAGTGCTAGCCCTGAAGAGGGTCCAGAGGAGGTTCACAAGAATGATTCCAGAAATGAAAGGCTTAACATATGAGGAACATTTGAGGACTCTGGGTCTATACTCAATGGAGTTTAGAAGGATGAGGGGGGATCGGATTGAAACTTACAGAATACTGAAAGGCCGGTATAGAGTGGATGTGGGGAAGATGTTTCCATTAGTAGGAGAGACTAGGACCCGAGGGTACAGCCTCAGAGTAAAGGGAAGACCTAGTGGTGAATCTGTGGAATTCATTGCCACAGAAGGCTGTGGAGGCCAGGACATTGAGTATATTTAAGACCGAGATAGATAGGTTCTTGATTGGTAAGGGGATCAAAGAAGGCGGGAGACTGGGGTTGAGAAACTTATCAGCCATGATTGAATGTCGGAGCAGACTCGATGGGCCGAATGGCCTAATTTCTGCTCCTATGTCTTATGGTCTTGTGAGGTGCTGTTCCTCCAGTTTGCGTTGAGCTTCACTGGAACATTGCAGCAGGCCAAGGACGGACATGTGGGCATGAGAGCAGGGTGGTGTGTTGAAATGGCAAGTGACAGGGAGGTCTGGGTCATGCTTGCGGACAGACCGAAGGTGTTCTGCAAAGCGGTCATCCAGTCTGTGTTTGGTCTCTCCAATGTAGAGGAGACTGCATTGGGAGCAGTGAGTGCAGTAGACTAAATTGAGGGAAGTGCAAGTGAAGTGCTGCTTCACTTGAAAGGAGTGTTTGGGCCCTTGGATGGTGAGGAGGGGGGGAAGTAAAGGGGCAGGTGTTCCACCTTCTACATCTGCATGGGAAGGTGCCGTGGGAGGGGGTTGAGGTGTAGGGGGTGATGGGGGAGTGGACCAGGGTGTCCCGGAGGGAATGATCCCTGCAGAATGCCGCCGGGGGGGTGAAGGGAAGATGTGTTTGGTGGTGGCATCATGCTGGAGTTGGCGAAAGTGGCAGAGGATGATCCTTTGAATGAGGAGGCTGGTGTGGTGATAAGTGAGGACAAGGGGGACCCTATCGTGGTTCTGGGAGGGAAAGGAAGGTGTGAGGGCGGATGCTCAGGAGATGGGCCGGATACGGTTGAGGGCCCTGTCAACTACTGTGGGTGGAAAACCTTGGTTAAGGAAGAAGGAAGATATGTCAGAGGAACTGTTTTGGAAAGTAGCATCATCAGAACAGATGCGACGGAGGTGAAGGAAATGAGAGAATGGGATGGAATCCCTACAGGAAGCGGGGTGTGAGGAGCAGTAGTCGAGGTAGCTGTGGGAGTTGGTAGGCTTGTAATGAATATTGGTGGACAGTCTATCACCAGAAATTAAGACAGAGAGATCGAGGAAAGGAAAGGAAGTGCCAGTGATGGATCATGTTAAAATGATGGAGGGGTGGAAATTGGAAGCAAAATTAATACATTTTTCCAGGTCCAAACGAGATCATGAAGCAGTCATCGATGTACTGGAGAAAGAGTTGTGGGAGGGGTCCTGAGTAGGACTGGAACAAGGAATGTTCCACATACCCATAAAGAGACAGGCATAACTGGGGCCCATGTGGGTACCCATAGGCACACCTTTTATTTGGAGGAAGTGAGATGAGTTTAAGGAGAAATTGTTCAGTGAGAGAACAAGTTCAGCCAGACGGAGGAGAGTAGTGGTGGATAGAAATTATTGGTCAGGTATTTCTTTGTTCCCCATTATAAATTCCCCTGTTTCTGACTGCAAGGGACCTATATTTGTCTTCACCAATCTTTTTCTCTTCACATACCTATAGAAACTTATACAGTCAGTTTTCAAGTTCCCTGCAAGCTTACCCTTGTACCCTATTTTCCCCTTCTTAATTAATCCCTTGGTCCTCCTTTGCTGAGTTCTAAAGTGCTCCCAATCTTCAGGTCTATTGTTTTTTTTGGCCAATTTCCTTGAATCTAATACTATCTCTAATTTCCGTTGTAAGCCATGGTTTGGCCACCTTTCCTGTTTTACTTTTGCGCCAGACATGAATAAATAATTGTTGCATTCACCCATGCGCTTTTTGAATGTTTGCCATTGCCTATCCACTGTCATCCCTTTAAGTAATGTTTCCCAATCCATCATAGCCATCTCGCATCTCATACCATTGTAGTTTCCTTTATTAAGATTCAGGACCCTAGTCTCAGAATCAACCACATCACTCTCCATCTTGATGAAGAATTCCATCATATTATGGTCGCTAATCCCCAAGGGGTCTTGCACAACTAGATTGCCAATTATTTCTTTCTCATTACACAATACCCAATCTAGGTTGGCCTGTTCTTTAGTTGGTTCCTCAACGTATTGGTACACACTCCAGGAATTCCTCCTCTATGGTATTGTTACTAATTTGATTTGCCCAATCTATATGCAGATTAAAGTCACCCATAATTACAGATGTTCTTTTATTGCATGCATATCTAATTTCCTGTTTAATGCCATTTCCAACATAACCACCACAGTTTGGGGGTCTATATACAACCCCCCTTAAGGTTTTTAGCCCCTTTGTGTTTCTCAGATACAGATATACAGATTCCCACACAGATTCCACATAGTCGGAGCTAATATCTTTCCTTGCTGTTGCGTTAATTTCCTCTTTAACCAGCAATGCAACTCCACTGCCTTTTCCTTTTTGTTTGTTCTTCCAAAATACTGAATACCCTGGATGTTCAGTTCTCATCCCTGGTCACCCAGCAGCCATGTCTCCGTAATCCCGACTATATTATACCTGTTTACATCTATTTGCGTGGTTAATTCATCCAATTTATTGCGAATGCTCCTCGTGTTAAGGCACAAAGCCTTAAGGCTTGTCTTTTTAACATTACTTGTCCCGTTCCCACTATTTTTCACTGAGGCCCTGTTTGATTCTTGCCCTTGATTTCTCTGCCTTTCACTTTTCTTATTCCCCTTTCTGTCTTTTGTTCTTGCTCGATTCCCCCTCCTCTGATGCCTTGCACCGGTTCCCATCCCCCTGCCATTTTAGTTTAAATCCTCCCCAACCACTCTAGAAAATATTCCTCCTAAGACATCAGTCCTGGTCCTGCCCAGGTGCTCACTTATTTATGGGATGTTATTTATATCTTCCACAGTGAAGGCAGATGCAAAATATCTGTTCAATTCATTCACCATTTCCTTATTTTCTGTTATTAATTCCTCAAACTCACTCTGTGGAGGACAGTGTTCGCTTTACTTTTGCAGCGCATCTTGTAGATGATACATACTGCGTAGGTGGTGAAGGGAGTGAATGTTGAAGGTGATGGTTGAGGTGCCAATCAAGGGGACTGCTTTGTTCTGGATCATGCTGATCTTCTAGAGTGTTGTTGGAGCTGCACTCATCCAGGCCAGTGGAGAGTATTCCAGCACATTCCTGACTTGTACCTTGTAGGTGGTGGACAGGCTTTGGGAAATCAGGTGAGTTACTCATTGCAGAATTCCCAGCCTCTGACCTGCTTTTGTAACCACAGTATTTATAAGCCTAGTCCAGTTCAGTTTCTGGTCACTGGTAACACCCAGGATGTTGTTAGTGGGGGATTCAGCAATGATAATGCCATTGGATGTCAAGGGGTGATGGTTAGATTCTCTCTTGTTGGAGATGGTCATTGCCTGGCACTCGTGTGACGCTAGTGTTACTTGCCACTTGTCAGCCCAAGCCTTTTTGCATAGTACTTTTTCGAATGCATTTTGAAATCCATTTTTACAGTCACTAATGTACTAAGTTAGCCTTCTTTACTTCGTTAAAGAATTGATTTATTTGAGAGGAAAATTATGTTGAGTCAAACTTAAACCAGAAAAGTTGCTAGTGCACAGGAGATTTTCTACCTGAAACTCTTTAAAATTGAAAAGTTATTTCTTTCAACAGTGCCCCCACCCCACCTCCAACCTATTGTGGTTTCGTAGGCAACTGCAGCAAGATAGGCATTGTGGATCTCTAAAATTGGCAAGGCTTTTCCCACTTTTGATCAGAACCTCAGACCCTGCAGAAAAGACTGCTGATGTGTAGGTACTATAGGCATTGGATACGATGTCCTCATGATCCCAATAATGCTCTGTATCTAGTCTCCTACATGAATATGACTAATTTTATGAAGCCTGGAATGTTGAATTGAAGGTAAAATTTATTTTTTCATTCAGTTTTCACAGACTAGCACACCTGTTGAGGAAGTTGTGTGAGATACTATCCTTTAAGAAATTACTGCAAATCTCATGACTATTCCCTGTCTCTCTAAAGTACCATACCTATTTAAAAAAAACCTCTCAGGACAACTGGAAGGTGTTAAAAATCTCACTGGCTGATTTGGGGGTGCGGGAGGAAAAAAATAGCATTTGGTTTCCTTGTAGGTCTTGTGCTGCTGGATCTTAAGTTCTGTAGTAGATTGATAATTAAAACTATGTCCTAATGCCATAGCACACTATTTATCACTCCATTGTGCTACATCTTGTCATAAAGTGTGCAGTCTCAACTGCACTATTTACATCCAGAAACCTAACAACTTTCCCAAATCAACCCATACCATAGTAATTGCGTTGAATATAAAAATTCATATAGCAATGAGCAAATCCCAAAGGCCCAACTATTTCTTTAAAAATACAGCCATTGCAGAGTTAATTTTCTGGAAGAGGGGTCGGCATTGGGCAAGATAACCATTGGCCAAAAACTTAACCTGATCAGCATATCAGCAAAGTCGATAAAACAGTTAGAGACTGGTTATTTTTTGATGAATGGTTCATGGTTCATTTCCTGACCCCTCAAAATCTTCCTATCACCTTTAAGGTACAAGCTCAGAGTGATGGAATGCTCATTACTTGATTGAATGAATGCAATTGCAAAGATGCTCGAAGACTTGACATTGTCCAGGATAGAGCAGTATATTTAATCAGCATTTCTGCTGTTGGACTCCACACCCATCCTTTCCACTAATGACTCACTGTAGCAGCAGTATGTACTATCCACAAGACACAATGCAACAGCTCAGCAAACTTACTTCAACAATGTCTCCTAGGATCGCTACACCAAGAAGGATAAGAGCAACAAGGTCTTTGGAATACCATTAGATCCAAGTTCCTTGCCATGTCACACGCCAACCTTACTACAACTTATAGCAAAATGTCTTGCATGTACTGACAGCGTTGTGGGGTTGGGTGCTGCATCTGTTTGTAAGTTTCTAATAAGAGTCTTTGCAAAGATTGAATTTGTTGCTTTGCAATTGGCTATAGGAAAATTCTAGTTTTCTTTGAAACTAGATGTGACAGCTATCTCCCTGGAACAATAATTAAATAGATCCCTTAATTAATACATGTTATTTTTATTTTCAATTAGCAAATTTCAGTCAGCAAATGTTTGGACTTCTTGAAAATTAGGCAGGCTTGAAATTCTGTGATATTGATCAGACTTCTTGTCAATCATTGAATGATTTCAGATAAATGAAAATCTCAAAGATGAGAGGTACAAAGTATTTTTGGAATAAAAACTAAGAAAAGCAAAATTGTTTGAGTTATTAGGTTAATGTTCAAAAAACTCTGCATAGCTTCAGGTATTTTCTATTTACATGCAAATAATTAGAATTCCCTTAACCCTGTATTATATAAACAGCGGTTAAATGTTAATAATGTGATAGTCTCGCTCTCTCTCTCACAGCTTCACATTCTTACTGAAAAAAGTTAAGTTAATTTTAAAATTGAGTGTGAGGAAAAGCATTTTTTATAGATCTACTGATTTTCTTCAATATTTTGAAGGGGATCCATGCAACAGGCACTGGCCCTTCGAGCTGGATAGTGTGATGAGGTTCACAGTGCTTTCACAAACACTATGGAAAGATCAAGGAAGATTATATACCATGGTCACAATTATAGAGGATATCACTTGTGACTGTGGAAAACTTTTATGCTGTAAATTATCTTGATTTCTAAAAGATGTCTGATGAAATTACAGATAAAAGGCTATTACTTAAGCTTAAAACTATAGGAATTTTATTCAAAGCTTGGGTTTAGATAAACTGGCTATAGATGTGAAAATAAAAGTTACTGTCAGAGGAATTGTGTGGGATAGGAGGAAATACTGAGTAGGCTGCTTGGGCCTTGGTGTTGGGATCATTACCGTTTCTGATTTACATCAATAACTTGGATTTAGAAATTCTGCAAATTTGGGAAGTTTGAAGATGGTACCAAACTGTAAAAGTAATCGAATTGAAGTTCGTAGTTCAATTATTACAGAATGACTTGGACAAAATATGCATGTATGTAGAACAAGGATGTGAAACAATGCAGATTAGTGTAAAAGCTCTCATATTGGAAGGAAACATAGGCCACAAATATACTTTGTGAATCATCTTTAAATAGTTAAGGATAAAATTGAAGGAGGCTTAAGAGCTCTTCAAAATAATGCCTTAGGATCTTCTTCGGGAGGGTGAGCTGTGAGGAGGATGCAGAGATGCTTCAGTGTGATTTGGACAAGCTGAGTGAGTGGGTGAATGCATGGCAGATGCAGTATAATGCGGATAAATGTGATGTTATCCACTTTGGTGGCAAAAACAGGAAGACAGATTATCTGAATGGCTATAAATTGAGAGAGGGGAATGTTCAACGAGACCTGGGTGTCCTCGTACACCAGTCACTGAAGGTAAACATGCACTTGCAGCAAGCGGTAAAGAAGGCAAATGGTATGTTGGCCTTCATAGCGAGTGGATTCGAGTACAGGAGCAAGGATGTCTTGCTGCAATTATACAGGACCTTGGTGAGACCATACCTGGAATATTGTGTGCAGTTTTGGTCTCCTTATCTGAGGAAGGATGTTCCTGCTATAGAGGGAGTGCAGCGAAGGTTTACCAGACTGATTCCTGGGATGGCAGGACTGACATATGAGAAGAGATTGAGTCAGTTAGGATTATATTCGCTGGAGTTCAGAAGAATGAGGGGGGAATCTCATAGAAACCTATAAAATTCTAAGAGTACCAGACAGGGTAACGGCCTACTCTTGCTCCTATTTTCTAGGTTTCTATGTTTCTGTTCCACCTGGGAGGGCAGTTGCAGCCTCATTTTAGCAGTTCATCTAAAAGACTGTGCAGTCAGTACGTGGAGGGAAGTGTCAACCTAAATTGAGTTAAAACCTCTGGAATGGAACTTAAGACTTGCAACTTTCTGACTCAGAGGCCAGAGCGTTACTGTGAGTCACAACTTGGTGCTCAACATATTCAAAGAATGCAGAGCAGCTTTTAATAATGTTTGAAAAATATTCAACAACATAACTAAAACCAAACAATGGAATATAAGTTGGAGGATGCCATGATCAAACTATATAATGTCAGATCTCACGCTGTGCACTGTGTCCAGTGTTTCCCCCAAAGTAATTACAGACCTCTCCAGAATCACTGGTGGGAAACAAGACTCACCCATGTTGATTTAAAGACTACATTTTAATGGTTGGCACTTTTCAAAATAAGTGCTGCTACCTATATATAAACGAGTTTCCAGCCTCCCTGATCACATCTCTCTGGTAGTGGATGTTGACACAATTCTGTTGACACAGGTCAATCACGATGAAATAAAACCAGAAAATGCTGAAAACACTCAGGCTTGGCAGCATCTGTGAAGAGACAGATAGAGTTAACGTTTCGAGTCCTATGACTACATTGTATTTTCTGTTTTATTTCAGGTTTCCAGCATCCGCAATATTTTGCTTTCATCAATCACAATGAACTAAGAACATAAAATGCTGAATTAGTTTAGCAGGTCTGAACTTGTTGCAAGACTGTGCAACACCTGGGGCGCAGAGCACACTGGGAGATGCAGTTGGCCGGTGCTCGGCGGACTACAACCCCCATGAAGCCATGCGGCTCCAGTTGGTTGACGGGATAGTGGCAGAGTGTCAGGAGGTTGCGGGAGGAGGAGGAGGAGGCTGGGTGGCTGAGGCTGGACTGAGGACGGGTTGTGAGAGCTCTCGGCAGCCGGGGGACAACACGTGTGTGGTAGAGTTCCAGGGAGCCGCTCACACCGCCAGCAGCAGCGGGTCTGACTGGCCCGACTCTAAGAGGTGAGTAACTGGGGGGTGGGGGGGAAGGGTCTCGGCTGGCTGGCTGGTGGGAAAGGCCCCGAGCGGGATCCATGCCTCGGTGTAAAACTTTCATCCCTGACAGGTCCCTCCCGCTGTGTTTGGACCCTGTCTGCACTAATTTCCAGTGTGTACGGGACTTGAAACACCCATAAAAAGATGGAGGGATGGGACCTGCCACCTTCGGCTGTACTCACAACTTTTACTATATATTTTTGCTAACAATTTGTACAATTTTCCATGTCTCACTCAGATTTCCCCTGTGTTTGTCTTCATTAGAGTTAAATTTTACTGCAACCGTGTAAGTGTTGACTGCCTGTGGTTCAACGATGTAGTACGGAGAATGCCAGTTTTATAATATAGACATGGATAATTGTGACCCATAGAATATTTAAAAACATATTGTTTCCTGTTAACTTAATCCGCCGCGAGCTTTCTGTACTTCTGCATGTGCATCTTCGATTAAAAGTCGTGGCTCAGGGGCAGCGTTCTGGCCCCTTGAGTCGAAAAGTTGCGGTTCGAAGTCCCACTCCTGAGGATTTAGCTCACAATCTAGGTTGACACTTAGCCTTAAGTTACTGAGTGCACAGTCTTTTCTGAGATGTTGAATTGAGGCCCTGTCTGCCCCCTCAGGTGGAATAAAAGATCCTTTGGCATTATATTGAAGAAGAGCAGAGGAATTCTCTTCGTGTTTTAAGGAATATTTGTTCCTCAACCGTTGACGCCATTAAAATAGTTTAACTAATGATTATCTCAATGATGTTTGTGAAACGTTACTGTGTGCACGTTAGTTCTTGCGTTTCACTACATTGCAACAGTAACAACACTTCAAGAGTAAAAATACCTGGAAAAATTCAGCAGGTCTGGCAGCATCTGTGGAAGGGAGCACCGTTCTGTTGAAGAGTCATGCGGACTCGAAACGTTAACTGTGCTCCCTTTCACAGATGCTGCCAGACCTGCTGAGTTTTTCCAGGTATTTTTGTTTTTGTTTTCGATTTCCAGCGTCTACAGTTTTTTGCTTTTACACTTCAAGAGTACTTAATTCACTTTTAAGTGCTTAGGGATGTCCCAAGGTCAAGAAAGCTGCTGGAGAACACAAACTGTCTCTTTCATGCTAAAAGGCAGGTGGTGTTTGTGATGGTGCATTTTCAATTATACTTGTATCTAAATGAAATTGGTGTGACCCAACGTGAGTTTACTGAGAGCAGTATTTGTTTTTAAGGGTTGCTTGTACATGTTCAGTGATCAGCATTGTTTATTTATACTATGGTTGTTTTCTTATTCTTTCATAGGTTGTAGTGCTGCTGGCTAGGCCAGCATAGGGAGATGCCTTATGGGGAGGCGATGGCATAGTGGTATTGTCGCTGGAGTAGTAATCTAGAAACCCAGGGTAAAGCTCTGGGGCCCTGGGTTCAAATCCCACCATGGCAGATGATGGAATTTGAATTCAATAAAAATCTGGAATTAAAAGTTTGATGACCATAAAACCATTGTCGTTTGTGGTAAAAACCCATCTGGTTCACGTCCTTTAGGGAAGGAAATCTGTCCTACACATTTGAGCTGACTCTCAACCTTGTCAACCTTACAGATAATGTCCCAACACCACCATCACCATCCCTGGGTATGTCCTGTCTCACCAGCAGGACAGGTCCAGCAGAGGTGGTGGCACGGTGGTATACAGTCAGGAGGCAGTTGCCCTGGGAGTCCTCAACATCAACTCCGGCAAACGTCGGTAGGAGTGACCACTGCACAGTCGTTGTGGAGACGAAGTCCTGCATTCACGTTGAGGATACCCCCCATCACGTTGTGTGGCACTACCACCGTGCTAAATGGAATAGATTTGGAATAGATCTAGCAACGCAAGACTGGGCATCCATGAAGCGCTGTGGGCCATCTCCAGCAGCAGAATTGTACTCGAACACAGTCTGTAACCTCATGGCCTGGCATATCCCCCACCCTACCATTACCGTCAAGCCATTACCGCTAAGCCAGGGAATCAACCCTGGTTCAATGAAGAGTGCACCAGGCATACCTAAAAATGAGGTGTCAACCTAGTGAAGCTATAACACAGGACTACTTGTATGCCAACCGCATAAGCAGCAAGTGATCGGCAGAGCTAAGTGATCCCGCAACCAACGGATCGATCTAGGCTGTGCAGTCCTGCCACATCCAGTCATGAATGGTGGTGGACAAATAAACAACTCACTGAAGGACATGGCTCCCCAAATATCCCCATCCTCAATGATGGAGGTGCCCAGCATTTGCTACAATCTTCAGCCAGAAGTGCCAAGTGGATGATCCATCTCGGCCTCCTCCGGAGGTCCCCAGCATTACAGATGCCAGTCTTCAGCCGTTATATAAAAGCAAAGTTCTTCAGCTCTGAAGAAGAGTCATATGGACTCGAAATGTTAACTCTGTCTTTCTCTCCACAGATGCTGTCAGACCTGAGTTTTTCCAGTCTTCAGCCAATTCGATTCACTCCACTTGATATCAAGAAATGGCTGAAGGCTGTGGGCCCTGACAATATTCCGGCAATAGTACTGAACACTTGCGCTTCAGAACTTACCGCACCCCTAACCAAACTGTTCCAGTACAGCAACAACTCTGGTATCTACCCAGCCATGTGGAAAATTGCCCAGGTATGTCCTGTACACAAAAAGCAGGACAAATCCAACCCGGCCATTTACTGCCCCATTAATCTACTCTCAACCATCAGTAAAGTAATGGAAGGGGCCATCAACAGTGCTATCAAGCGGCACTTGCTTAGCAATAATCTGATCACTGATGCCAGGTTTGGGTTCTGCCAGGGCCACTCAGCTCCTGACCTCATTACAGCCTTGGTTCAAACGTGGACAAAAGAGCTGTACTCCCGAGGTGAGGTGAGAGTGACTGCCCTTGACATCAAGGCCGCATTTGATTGAGTGTGGCATCAAGGAGCCCAAGCAAAACTGGAGTCAATGTGAATCAGGGGGAAAACTCTTGGCTGGTTGGAGTAATATCTAGCACAAAGGAAGATGGTTGTAGTTGTTGGAGGTCAGTCATCTCAGCTCCAGGACATCACCGCAGGAGTTCCTCAGGGTGGTGTCCTTGGCCCAACTATCTTCAGCTACTTCATCAATGACCTTCCTTCCATTATGAGGTCAAAAGTGGGGATGTTTGCTGATGATTGCACAATGTTTAGCAGCATCCCAATTCCTCAGATATTGAAGCAGTTCATGTCCAAATACAGCAAGACCTGGACAACATCCAGGCTTGGGGTGACAAGTGTCAAGTAACATTTGTGCCACACAAGTGTCAGGCATTGACCATCTCCAACATGAGAGAATCCAACCATCACTCCTTGATGTTCGATGGCATTGCCATCACTAAATTCCCCACTATCAACGTCCTGGGGGTTACCATTGACCAGAAACTGAACTGGACTAGTCAAATAAACACTGTGGCTACAAGAGTAGGTCAGAGGAATTTTGCGACGAGTAACTCGCCTTCTAACTCCCCAAAGCTTGTCCACAAGGCACAAGTCAGGTGTGTGATGGAATACTCCCCACTTCCCTGAATGAGTTCAGCTCCCATTCAAGAAGCTTGACACCTGCAAGGCAAATCAGCCTGCTTGATGGCACCACATCCACAAACATTCACTCCCTCCACCACCAACGCACAGTAGCAGCAGTGTGTACCATCTACAAGATGCACTGCAGGAATTCACCGAGGCTCCTTCAACAGCTCCTTCCAAACCCACAGCCACCACCATCTAGAAGGACAAGTGCAGCAGATAGATGGGAACACCATCACCCGGAAGTTCCCCTCCAAGTCACTCACCACTCTGACTTGGCAATATATCGCTGTTTGATCGCTGTTCGTTCACTGTCGCTGGGTCAAAATCCTGGAACTTCCTTCAGAACAGCACTGTGGGTGTACCTGCACCACATGGACTGCAGCAGTTAAAGAAGACAAGTCACCACCACCTTCTCAAGGGCAATTAGGGATGGGCAATAAATGCTGGCCCAGCCAGCAAAGCCCACATTCCATGAATGAATTAAAAAAAAATAGTGCTCCTTCCAAATTGCCCTTGAGAAGGTCAGGGGAGATGGTGGCGAAGTGGTAATATCACTGGACTAGTAATCTGGAAGCCCAGGCTAAGAATGTGGGTTCACATGGGCACACGGCAGCTGGTGGAATTTAAATTCAATTAATAAATCTGGTATATAAAGCTAGTCTCAATAACAGATTGTCTTTAAAAACTGATCTGGTTCGCTAATGTACTTTAGGGAAAGAAATCTGCTATTCTTACCTGGTCTGGCCTACATGTGATTCTTAACTGCCCTCTGAAATGGCCCACTAAGCTGCTCAGTTCAAGGGCAACTAGAGATTGGCAACAAATGCTGGTCTAGCCAGCGAAACCCACATCTCATGAAAGAATAAGGAAAAGTGGTGGTGAGCTGCTTGCTTGAACTGTTGTAGGCCATGTGGTGTTGGTACAACCACAGTGTTGTTAGGGAGGGAGTTCCAGATTCCAGCGACAGTGAAGGAACAGCAATATTGTTCCAAGTCAGGATGGTGTGTGGCTTGGAGGGGAACTTGCAGGTGGTGGTGTTTCCATGCATCTGCTGCGATTGTCCTTTAAGATGGTAGAGGTCGCGGATTTGGAAGGTGCTGTCAAAGGAGCCTTGGTCAGTTGCTGCAGTGCACCTGATAGATATTGTACACTACACCCACCGTAGTGGAGAGAGTGATTTTTGAGGTAGTAGATGAGGTGCCATTCAAGTGTGCTGCTTTGTCCTGGATGTTGTCTTATGTGTTGTTGGAGCTGCACTCATCCAGGCAAGTGGACAGTATTCCATCACGCTCCTGACTTGTGCCTTATAGATGGTGGACAGGCTTTGGGGAGCCAGAATTCCCAGCCTCTGACCTGCTCTTATAGCCATAGTAATTATATGGCTGGTCCAGTTCAGTTTCTGGTCAGTGGTAAGCCTCAGGATATTAATAGTGGGAAATTCAGCGATGGTAATGCCATTGAATGTCAAGGGGAGATCGTTGGATTCTCTCTTGTTGGAGATGGTCATTGCTTGGCACTTGTGTGGCATAAATGTTACTTGCCACTTGTATGTTTTAACAAGGCATAGAACATGAATGTTTTAGATGCCATTTGAGTATACTGAGTAATGATTCCAATGTAATTGCATCATGGAGATGCTTCAAGTAGTTGTTTTTGCTATCTGAACCCTGCGATTAGGTTGATAATCAAATACCATTTCCCATCCTTAATTGCTCTTGAGAACATGTGGTGAGCTACCTTCTTGTACTGCTGCAGTCCATGTGTTGTGGGTACATCAACAGTGCTGTTAAGGAGGGAATTCCAGGATTTTGACCCAGTGACAGTGATGGAATGGATTTATTTCCAAGTCAGGACGGTGAATGGTTTGGAGGGTAAGTTCCAGATGGTGATGTTCCCATGTATCTGCTGCCCTTGTCCTTCTAGATATTTGTGGGTTTGTAACTTGGTTTATGTCTGCAAGGCATCACCTTAGGTTTTATTGTAGAATTCTTGCCTCTGAGTCAGAGTTCATGTGCTCAAGTTCCACAGCAGAAGCTTGAGCATGCAATTTGGACTCACTTCAGTGGAATAAAGGAACAGGCCTTTGTACCTGCTCCATCATTTAGCCAGAACATCAATCAGTGCCTACCACTTGAAACTACTACCGAACAAAAATCTTATTATTTTCAGGTTTAAAATTGCTATTGACCCAACATCTGCAACATTCTGAGGAAGAAAGCTGCACATTTCCAATGCTCATTGTATGAAAAAGTGCATGCTGATTTTATTCCTACCAACAAAGGAAATAGTTTCTCTCTGTATCCACCCCATCAAATC
Source organism: Carcharodon carcharias (assembly GCF_017639515.1). NCBI lineage: Eukaryota > Metazoa > Chordata > Chondrichthyes > Lamniformes > Lamnidae > Carcharodon > Carcharodon carcharias. The sequence goes on from NC_054470.1 coordinate 153,561,975, forward strand.
CCTTGATTGTTTTAAGGACCTTGATTAGATCACTCCCCCACCTCTGTTCTCTAGGAGAATACAACTCTATCTGTCCTTGTACTTTATTCTTTTAAGCCCCATGTCATTCTGATGAATTTGCACAGGCTTGTATTCCTACCTGAGGTTTGAAACTAAACTGAATGTACTACACCAGATGGGATCTGCACAACTGAAGAATCACTTTCTCCCCTTTATATTCCAGCCCCCTTTAGATAAAGGGCGATATTCCATTAGTGATTTTAATTACATTTTGTACTGGTGCACTAGCTTTTAGTCATTTCTGCACATAGATGCCAAATCCCTTTGTATTCCCTGGTCTATTGGTTTATAGAAAATATACCAATTTGTCTTTTTTTGATCCGCTTCTCCACATTGAATTTCATCTGCCATAATTTTAGTCACTTACTTAATCTGCCTTATTGTCTTTTGTCAATTCCTGCCTCTGTCTACACAGTTTACTGTGCCTTCTAATTTTGTGTCATTTTTCAACCTTGGATGTACAACTTTCTGTTCCTTTGTCCAAGCCATTGATAAATATAGTGAAAAGCTAAGGCTCGCTCAAGTACAAACCCCTGGGCATCATCATTTGTCACATCCCACCAGTCAGAGTATATTCCCTCTACTCCCTGTCCTTGGCCTCTTAAGCTTGTGGCATGGGTTTGTATTTGGTTATCTCCAGTTATGGTTTTACTGAACTTCATCAGATGCTCTCTGGAAGTCCACATAGGCAACTTCCATAAACACTTCCCTATTCATCATTCTAGTGACTTCTTCAAAAATTGATTTAGATTAGCCTAAGATGACCTATCCTCTGAAATTCTACCTCTCTGATTAACTTATTCCTATTTAAATGTTCAGCCACTTTGTCGCCGGTGATAGATTTCAGTAATTTCCACACAACTGATGTTAAACTGGCAGGTCTGTGGTTTCCTGGGCTGTCCTGCTCTCCCTTCTTGAATAATCAAGTGCAATTCAAAGACACAGTTCCTGGATCTAGAGTGCTTTGGAAAGTTATAACTAACGCTTCTGCAATTTCCTTACATTTCTTTTAAAAGCTTGTCCAAAGTTGTCAGTCATTACAGCCTATATGATTCATGTCCAATTAAATATTGACCGGGGGTTCTCATCATTGTAATGCCTGATTTTTGTGAGGAATGTTCTACCACACCCAGGGCCTCAGGTATCAGACCAGTCTTTTCTTGATCCTCCCTGGCTCTTTTCTTGTGCTAGCTAAATATAACTTGCTCTATGTTTTACTGCACCATTGTGTATCATCCTTGCCACTTTTTTCTTGTCATAAGCATCATGCACCTATGTGTCAGTTAAGATGCCACATTTATTGGTCTTTAGACAACCCTTTTTATCTTTTGAACTGACCACCGCGGTAACGTTTGCTAAGCTTTAGCTCACCATTGAATACTTTGGGTAATGTAATATCAAGTGTTCTGAATAATTGCTCAGCCCACCTGCCTGCACCTTTGCTATCATTGCCTCCGTGCCTAGCACAGAGGCATTTCTGAGGATCCCAGTGAATTAAATCTGACACCATCATTGAAATGTTGTGATCTGATTATTGAGTTGTCTAGCTATTGCGTACACAAAGGATGTTGTACATTTTGCTTTGTAGATCTTAAATGCTGTTGCCAGTTTAGCAGCACATTTATCCCATAACCTCACATGAAACTTTCTAAAAGCACTACTGGCTTCAAGCAATCGGTGTTCACCTCATCATCTCAGAGTGTGTCATATGGCATGGTACTTCCGTAATAGGTGAACCTAACCAGTGCAGACGGTTTCATGGTACTATTGGGTAACGAGGCTTTTTAGAGGCAGATTGCTGTATAACTTCTGTCTTCATTCTGATAGGCCAAATTTCTTAGAAGCAACTGAGAAATGGCCCATGATAACTTGGGAGGTCCTCTTCTGTGTGTGGCAGTCATCAGAAACAAGCGCACTTCATATTTTTGGACTGCGTGTGTCTGACATTGTGTAATTTGCCATCCCATCCCCTGATGTCTTTGTTCAAAGGCTGGGGGGAGGCAATGGCGTAGCGGTATTATTGCTGGACTAGTAATTCAGAGACCCAGGGTAATGCTCTGGGCACCCAGGTTCGAATCCTGCCATGGCAGATGGTGGAATTTGAGTTCAATAAAATTCTGGAATTACAAGTCTAATGATGACCGTGAAATCATTGCCGATTGTTGTAAAAACCCATCTAACGTTCACTAATGTCCTTTGAGGAGGGAAATCTGCTGTCCTTACCTGGCCTGACTTAAAAGCAATTTGGGATGCCCACATCCCATGAATAAAAAAAAAAGAAAGGCTTTGTCCTGAAGGCACAAGTAAACTAAGAAATAAATAGATATTAAACAAGGTGGGAGCAATTAAAGTATGTTATAGGATATTATAACCTCATGGATATGGTACTGGACTAGCATCCGGAGGTTACAGGTTGGGAAACTGTATTCGAGTATTACTGAAAAAAGAGAGACATTCAAAGCTTTCAATTGGTGCACTCTCCATGGCAATGCCTCGACTAATCAGAGTCCATTCAGCATTCTCTTCTCATACGGTATAAATTGTTGTTCCTTTTACATTTGTTCTTGGGAATTGCCCTGATGAGTGCAAGATGAAAAGCTTCAAAAGCAAGTCTCTTTTTTTCAGCAATACTCAAGTTCTGTACTGCCAAATGACTATTTGAAATTGTATTCATTAAACCTGGTGGTTCTTGAGTTGACCAATAAAGCTGCTAGGTTGTCCTAAAAATTTCACTGATGTTCCTGCAGGGAAGAGAACCTGCCACTCTTATCAAGCCTGGACTCTTGTCCAAAATTATATGGTTGACTTTTAACACACTCAGGGCAATTGCTGATGGGCAATAAATATGGACCTGAGAACAAACTTATTTTAAAAAAAAAGGGATTGGAAAGTTCTTCATCTCCCATGCAAGTTCTGATCTCAGCACTTTCCCTGAAGATGTCTGACTGTAAAGACCTCATCAGTAGTACCTCTGCCTTTTCTAAATTCACAGTCATTATTAGCCAAGAATTTCTCAACTCAATGTAATGATTTGGGACAATTCTATCAAGGATTTTCACTGCAATGACAAGTAGGGAACTAATGGCTATCGTGCTCATTATTTAGTGCCTTTATTTGAATAAATATAAATGGGTCCATTTCTATACTGTTGTGGCAAAACTAAATCATCATTCATCAGAGGTTAAAAACCAAGTCAGAGATTGAGCTATTTGGTGTCCTCTAGCTTGCTATCTGAGAAGGTACAGTAAAGCATTGGAATGTGGTGCTTTGCCACTGGAGAGAAGCTTGGTCTCTTGACAATCAAGATTCTTCAGCAAGAGACACTGATTGGACTTTGAGATAGCTGATGCAGGGCCCCAATCATAATATGATTGAATTTTACATTCATTTTGAGGGAGAAACGAGTGCACCCAAGACTAGTTTTTTAAACTTAAATAAGGGCAATTATGAGGGCATAAAAGCAGAGCTAGCTAGCTAAAGTGAACTGGCAAATGAGTTTTTCCAACATTTTCTGTTTTTGTTTCAGATTTCCAGCATCCGCAATACTTTGCTTTTAAGATCTTGAGGGGTCTTGACAGGGTGGGTGTGGAGAGGATGTTTCCTCTTGTAGGAGAACCTGGAACAAGGGGTCACTGTTTAAAAATAAGGAGTTGTTAATTTAAGACAGAGATGAGGAGAAATTTTTTCTCTGAGAGTTGTGAGCCTTTGGAACTCTCCCTCAAAAGGTTGTGGAAGCAGAGTCATAGAGGTCTACAGCATCAATAAAGGCCCTTTGGCCCCTTGAATCCGCGCTGGTCAAACCTAACTATTCTAATCCCATTTTCCAGCACTAGGCCATAGCCTTGTAGGCCATGGCATTGCAAGTGTGCATCCAAACACTTGTTAAATGTTATGAGGGTTTCTGCCTCTACCACCCTTTCAGGCAGTGAATTCCAGATTCCTACCATCCTCTGGATGGAAAAAATTCTTCCTCACATCCCCTATAAACCTCCTGCACCTTACATTAAATCTATGCCCCCTAGTTATTGATCCCTCCACCCAGGGGAAAAGTTCCTTCCTGTCTACCCTATTTATGCCCCTGATAATTTTATATACCTCAATCATGTTCCCCCTCAATCTCCTCTGCTCCAGGGAAAATAACCCCAGTCTATCCAATCTATCCTCATAATTAAAACTCTCCCACCCAGGCAACATCCTAGTAAATCTCCTCTGCACTCTCTCTAGTTCAATCACATCCTTCCTATAATGCAGATTCCAGAACTGCACGCTATACACTAGCTGTGGCCTAACCAGCGTTTTATACAGTTCCAGCGTAACCTTCCTGCTCTTACATTCTATGCCTCAGCTAATAAAGGCAAATATCCCATATGCCTTCTTAACCACCTTACCTACCTGTCCTGCTACCTTAAGGGATCAGTGGACATGCACACCAAGGTCCCTCTGATCCTCGGTACTTCCCAGGGCCCTACCATTCATTGTGTCTTCCCGTGCCTTGTTTGTCCTGCCCGAGTGCATCACCTCACACTTATCCGGATTAAATTCCATTGCGACTGATCAGCCCATCTAGATCCTCCTAATACCTAAGGCTATCCTCCTCGCTATTTACCACCCGACCAATTTTCGTGCTATCCGTGAACTTACTGATCAACCCTCCTACATTCAAGTCTAAATTGTTTTTATATACCACAAACAGCAAGGGACCCAACACCAATCCCTGTGGACACAGGCATCCAGTCAGAAAAACACCCCTTGACCATCATGCTCTGTTTCCTGCCTCTGAATATTTTTAAGGCAGAACTCGATAGATTCTTTATTAACAAAGGGGTGAAAGGTTATCGGGGGGTAGGCAGGAATGTGGGGCTGAGGTTACATTCAGATCAGCCATGATCTTATTAAATGGCGGAGCAGGGTCAAGGGGACAAGTGGCCTATTCCTGCTCCTAATTCGTATGTTCGTTTTATTGTTGTTAATATTTTGCCCAGCTTGCTGTATTTCTACTTTCCCTTACATTTGTGTACTACTGATGGAGCACTGCACTGTCTGAGGTGCTGTCTTTCTGATGAGATGTGAACCTAAGCCTTATCTGGCATCTTAGGCAGATGTGAAGGCGTATGTATTATTAAGTGACATTCAGCTTGTAGGGCCTAGAGAAGCAAGCTCAAATTGTTTCAAGTTTTGATGCGCGAGCAGTTGTCACACTACTAAATTATGGAATTGTACATACCTTGATTTGTGATCAGTACCTTTTACCCTTTTCCCTTCAAATTATCTTATGTCGTCTGTCTTGGAAAAGGTGATGCATAGCAACTCATTATGTTAATATAGTACTTTTAATGAAGCTCGATGTTCAGAGGTGCTTCACAGGAGAGTTATCAGACAAAACCTCACACCAGGCATTATAAGGAGATGTTGGTACAGCTAAACAAAACATGGCCAAAGAGGTAGGCTTTAAGGAGTGTCTTGTAGGAGGAAAGAGAGTTAGAGGCTGAAAGGTTTAGATGGGAAATTCCAGAGCTTAGGCTGTAGACACTGGAAATATGGCCACCAGTGAAAAATGAAGGAAATCGGGGATGTACAAAAGGCCAGAATTGGAGAAATTGAGATTTCTTGGAAGAGGTTACCATGTTAGATAGGGGCAAGGCCATGGAGGGATTTGAACAGGCGGAAGAGAATTTTAAAATCGAGGCAATTCTGGACCGAGAGCTTGTAGGTCATTGAACAAAAGAATAATGAGTAAACGGGACCTGGTGCTGGTCAGGATATGGGCAACAGAGTTTTGGATGGGCTGAAGTTTACTGAGGGTTGAAAATAGGAGGCCAGCCAGGGGAGCATTGGAGTAGTCAAATTTGGAGATAACAAAAGCAAGGATGAGGGTTTCAGCAGATGATGGGCTGAGACGGGTGCAGAGATGGGTGATGTTGTCAGCTACTTAACTGTAGTTGCATTTCTGCCTCTGTCCCCCACCCCCACAGTTGCCATCTGCTAGTGTTACATCTTCTCCAGAAATAGCTGGATAAGAAACAGAAATGGGAAACTTGGCCAGTACTTGTTCTCTCCTCTGGCTTAGGGTGCTGATGTAATTGTTACCTCACCAGCATTAGATGAGATTCAATGACTTAGTACAAACATAGAATTGAATATGGGGCTTTAGGGATCCAGCTCAGTGTGTCACTCTTGGGTACTTTTAATCATTGAGCTATTGGACAAAGCATTTAACACATGAGCATGTGAATATATTGTACTGGGAAAGACCTCCTGCTCCATCTAGTCTGTCCCATACAGTTGTGACACCTTGTGCATCATAATCAAGTTATTCCTGGCTCACTAGATGCCAAGTAATTTAATGGGTGAGGTGAGGAGCTAGATTTTTATTAAAGAGGCCCATCAGAATAAAGCAAATGTGGGAAATTAATCAGTTGGGCAGAGTATAGTTTTTGGACCCTGTTGGAGTAGTTTTAAACTGTTCTAATCTGTACCTAATTTACAGTTTGAATTGCAAAGTGCCTTTACAGCTTGAATTAGTTGAGCCTGACTATATTTTAACATCCCTACAATTGGTGAATGAACATTGAATTTCAGCTTGAGAAATATAGAATTTGGAAGTATTTTCTGAGACAAATGCAAGTGATTAATTTGAAGATTATTGGTGTTATGAGATTCTGCAATCTGTTATTTGTCTTCCTGTACCTTGCAGGATGTTTCGCCGCTCAAGACTCAGTATAAAACCCAATGTGAAGCCTGGTGGAAGAGGTTCATCACAAACCGCCAAGGAAGATGACAAGGCTCATTCCTCAGTCCAGCAACCAAGTCCAGAAAGAAAGACTTCCAATGAAAAAGATGCGTCTGAGTCTCCAGCTGTGTTGTCAGTTCCACCAGCACCACTACCTAATCTAAGCATAGGACAGGAAGAAAGAGATGACCCAGATGAACAACAGGAGAATGTTCCAATTAACAAGTTAGTACTGATTTAACTCAAATACACATCCAAAATATCATAATTTTAATCGTCATCTTCCCATTCAAAATTTGTCTGTATTTGGACCAACTGCAGTTTCTGTTTTGCCTATTGTAATTGGCTCATTCCTGCAGTACATAGAAGCTACACTATCATTAAGTTAAATAAATTGATATAGTATCAGTCAAATTAGTGATTTAATACTGCATGTCTTTAATTGTTTCTGTCCACCAAAGTACTCTTACTGACAAAAAATAAAGAATACAGCCATAAAGTAGAAACATAACTCCATAAGATTTAAGGTAGTTATGGAAAAGGACAAAGATGGACCGGAAATAAAGGCCCTGCATTGGGGGAAGGTCGATTTCAATATGATAAGACAGAATCTGGCCAAAGTGGACAGGGAGCAGCTATTTGTAGGTAAGTTTACATCAAACCAGTGGGAGTCATTCAAAAAGGAAATAGTGAGAGTTCAGGGCCAACATGTTCCTTAAAGGTGAAGGGTAGGACCAACAAGTCCAGGGAACCCTGGATGTACCGGATTGGATAAGGCAAAAAGAGAAGGCTTATGGCAGATGCAGAGGGCTGAAAACAGCAGAAGCCCTAGAGAAGTATAGAAAGTGTAGGGGGGTACTTAAAAAAAAAAAGTAATTAGGAGAGCGAAGACAGGGCATGAAAAAACACTGGTGGGCAAGATAAAGGAAAATCCCAAGGCATTTTATAAATATATTAAGATCGAGAGGATAACCAGGGAAAGAGTAGGGCCCTTTCGGGACCAAAGTGGCAATCTGTGCATGGAACTGGAGGACATAAGTGATGTTTTGAATGATTACTTTTCATCTGTGTTCACTATGGAGAAGGACGATGTAGGTATAGAAATCAGAGACGGGGACTATGATATATTTGAACAAATTAGCATTGAAAGGGAGGAGGTATTAGATGCTTTAGTGGGCTTAAAAGTGGATAAATCCCCAGGCCCTGATGAGATGGATCCCAGGCTACTATGTGAGGCAAGAGAGGTGATTGCAGGGGTTCTGACACTAATTTTCAAATCCTCTCTGGCCACAGGAGAGGTGCGAATGTGGTACCATTATTCAAGAAGAGTAGTAGGGATAAACCAGGGAATTACAGGCCCGTGAGTTTAACATTAGTGGTAGGGAAACTATTGGAAAAAATTCTGAGGGACAGGATTAATCTCCACTTGGATAGGCAGGGATTAATCAGGATAGTCAGCTTTTGTCAAGGGGAGATGTTTAACAAATTTGATTTAATTTTTCAAGGAAGTGACTAGTTGTGTAGATGAGGGTAATACAGTTGATGTAGTCTACATGGACTTCAGTGAGGCTTTTGACAAGATCCCGCATGGGAGAATGGTCAAGAAGGTAAGAGCCCATGGGATGCAGGGCAATTTGGCAAATGGGATCTGAAATTGGCTTAGTGCTAGGAGGCAGAGGGTGATGTCGAAGGTTGTTTTTGCGATTGGAAGCCTGTGAAGAATGGTATCCGGCAGGGATCGGTGCTAGGACCTTTGCTGTTTGTACTGTATGGTAATAATTTAGATGTGAATGTAGGAGGTATGATCGAAAATTGGTGGTGTCATAAGTAGTGAGGAGGAAAGCCTTAGATTGCAGGATGATATAGATGAGCTGGTAAGATGAGCAGAGCAGTGGCAATTGGAATTTAATCCTGAGAAGTGTGAGGTAATACATTTTGGGAGGACTAACACGGCAAGGGATCCCTGAAGGCAGCAGTATAGTTAGATAAGGTGGTTAAGAAGGCATATGGGATACTTGTCTTTATTAGCCGAGGCATAGAATATAAGAGCAGGGAGGTTATGTTGGAGTTGTATAAAACGCTAGTTAGCTGGAGTACTGTTTGCACTTCTGGTCACTACACTATAAGAAGGATGTGATTGCACTGGAGAGGGTGCAGAGGAGATTCACCAGGATGTTGCCTGGGCTGGAGTGTTTCAGCTACGAAGAGAGACTGGATAGGCTAGGGTTGTTTTCCTTAAAGCAGAGAAGGCTGAGGGGAGGACCTGATAGAGGTATACAAAATTATAAGGGGCACAGATAGGGTAGATAGGAAGAAACTTTTCCCCTTAGCGGAGGTGTCAATAACCAGTGGGCATCGATTTAAGGTAAGGGGCAGGATGTTTAGAGGGAATTTGAGGAAACATTTTTTCACCCAGAGGGTGGTTGGAATTTACAACACATTGCCTAAGGGTGTGGTAGAGACAGGAACCTTCACAACATTTAAGAAGTACTTAGATGAGCACTTGAAATGCCAGAGCATACAGGATTATGGGCCAAGTGTTGGAAAATTGGATTAAAATAGATAGTGCTTGATGGCCAGCACAGACATGATGGGCTGAAAGGCCTGTTTCTGTGATGTGTAACTCTGATTGTATAGAAATGAGATGGTGCTGTACTCTTGGATTCATTGTTAGTTACATCTTGGATGTGTTGCTGAATGCAGCATCCGTTATAATGACACAACAGTAGACACTGGTCCCAGCATAGTAATAAAACAGCACTGTTAAATCACTTTTCTGCATAAACTTTGAGTGAATCATAAATAATTGCTGAATTCATCTAGAATCTGTAGGACAGTATTGCAGGTAGTTGAATGTTGGTCAATGAGACTAAGCATTTGAAACTTGAAAGATTTTGTCAGTTTAAAATTGCAAAATCCCAGTAAATAATAATTGAAATTCTCAGATTGAGACATTCTGGAGTACAGTTCAAGATCAACCACCACCATATATTCTGTAGAATTTGCCTTTGCATTGAAGTCAAGGGAAGGAAAGTCGGGAGTTGCTCTGATTATTTCCCATTCCTGGGGTTGAATTTTTTACCGCTTTGATTATTTAAAAAATGTTCATATTTGTGATGAGTTAACAAAAAAACATTTTATTTTCTGGTTTGATAGGTGGGGAGAAGAGCTGAAATAGACATATGGTAAACTAATTACTTCATTTATTCATAGTCTTTTGGGACTGAGAGTAAAGGGCGTGGTCTGAAAGAATAGTTAAAACTACTATGTAAAGTAAAACGAATAGTGCATGCATCAAAATCCTCTAGTGACATTATTAATCTGGAATATTGATTGCTACTGGATTTTTGAGTCAAAGCATGAATTCTGGTACAGGATCATAGCACTCTCATGCATTTTTTGGCTTGTGTCCAATAATTAGGTAGGTTCGTCATTAGTAAAAGTTACTTTCTTGGCTCAACTTCTAAAATACATATTTTTCTTTTCCTTTTAACTCCTTGAACATTTCTGGAGACAAATACTTTGCGTGATGTGAGGACCACATGGACCAGAAATATTTCAACTTAAACCCAAGTCTTTCTGGCTAATTTCAGGCAGAATAGTAGCAGGTTTACTACAGGAGGCCTCAATTATCCAGGTTAACGAACAGATGAAAGCCCATAACTTTTGAGCTTCTTGGAGTTGTAGCTGGGGGTTAACCCATAGTTGTTTGGGAGCTCCCCACTCCAGGAGGTGCCCAGGTAAATATTGCCCAGGAAGTTCAAACTTTCATTGGGCAATTGCCCTGCAATCAGAACCATCTGAAAGTATGATTCAAATTGCAAATGTCAGATGGTTCCGACTGTTTTATAGTAATAGTTACCCATGAAAAGTGAGAAGAATTAAAACCATAACAAAAACAGAATTACCTAGAAAAACTCAGGGTCATGAGGACTCGAAATGTCAACTCTTTTCTTCTCCGCCGATGCTGCCAGACCTGCTGAGTTTTTCCAGGTAATTCTGTTTTTGTTTTGGATTTCCAGCATCCGCAGTTTTTTGTTTTTATCTCAGAATTAAAACCATCCTCAGCTCCTGTGTAACTATAGTACTGACCCCCCAATGGGACCCTCTCCCACCGAACATCTAACCCCCCCACTGTCTACCCGACCCCCTGACTGACCGCTGGCCACACCCCTAGCCCCTGCCCCCACTGACAACCTACCCCCACCCCCCCCCGCCCCCACACCTCCGCTGACCCCCCCCCAACTCCCCCCGACTAGTCACAACCCCAGACTGATTACCTGATCCACCGACCCACATCCCCAGCACACTGTCCAACCAGCCCAGCCCCCACCACTGACCACCCGATGTGCCAGCCTCTCCCCAAACCCCGCCCCTGCCAGTCCTACCCACTTACCTTACAAGCCTAACTTCTCCTTGGCTTGTAAGTATTTGGACCTTTAAACTTACCTGCTAAATGGCAGCTAGTGCTGTAGAAAACAGGGCGTGGCCTCCTTAGTTCCAATTGTGCAGCCCCTGACTGAAGGCCTCGGGAGCGTCCTGCTCTACACTTCTCGGTGGGCCTGAGTTGGAAAGTCTGGTAAGAAGGGATTGCTTTGATTTTGAGGTCAGAAACTTGGACCGGAGTGGTGATCTGGCTCTGATTGCTGCTTCGTGGAAGTTCAGGCTCCCTTAGAGTTTCTACTTTTAATCTCTTTCCTTTGATTGCCTCCCATCCCCTCCCTGCTGAAATTGCGTGAGGGTAGAAAGTAAACCATCTGAAAATTTACTATAATGACACTTGCCACTGATATTTACTTATCATTCATACTCTGGAAATTAGTCACTTGGATAAGAAACTGCCGAGTTATGGGAGACAATCAAACCTTAGCATCTGTCAATGCTTTTGGGGTACAGGAATGAAAATTGGAGCATTTTCCTTTTACTTGCAAATTCATTGGAAACATGTCTAAGAGCTTGGGATGCATAAGCTAAAGCACAGTGATGAAATGTCATATTTCTTTGCACCAGGAAATGTGTCAAAATTGGGTACTTGCACCTCTAGACTCATCTTTTGTTTCTTTACGTGTTCCATTAACATTCCCTTTTGCCTTGCACCTGCCTGCATTTTGACATTTAAACAATCCTGCCTCCACCCTATCACAGACTCTCTTTTGTTCTTTCTTCTTCCCTCCACCACCCCTTCCTCTTTAATTGCTTAAACATTGTATCTCCTGCCTGCGCAAGATGGCCATCAAAACCTGCCTGCACATGCACCCTTGTTGGCGCTTGCGCAGAATCCAATGATGTAATTTGGAGGAGAGACAAATCCACCCTCATAAACAGTGCCAGCTTCTTTTTGACAGCCTTCAAACTTCTAATAATGAATCTTATTTCATTACTGATGTATCCCCAAGATGATTTATACCACAAAAAAAATACAACCAGGTGAACCATCCCTCTGAACTAATTAAATGGCTGGTTTGAAATTTTAAGCAAATCCCCAATGCTTCCTGAGCCCCACAATGGGTGGGCAGTTGGGGCGTGGCCATTTCCCTGCCTGAATCTCTCCTGCTTTCTCTCTTTCCCCAGCCATTTCTTTTGATATTCCTTTTTTTAATTAATGATGTGTCATTTTAATTGGAGGCTGGGGGTGAGAATGGGCAGACAGAGTTGATCTCATTTGCCGCTTCTCTTTCCAGCCCTGTCTGAGAGGTTTGAGGTGAGCTGTAGATGGATGGGATGTTAAAAGTGTTCACTTGATGCTGCTGTAATATTTGTAATTACAGGGTTAGTGATGACTGTGCATGCTGCTCCTTGGCACCTGTAAAGATGGCATACAGCTGTGCGTGCACCATATTGGCAGCAAACGCAGCCTTGCTTAAAACTTGTTATATCTCTAACTTTTGCCAGTTCTGATGAAGCGTCATCAACCTGAAACATTGACTCTGTTTCTCTCTCTGCAAATGCTGCCTGATTTGCTGAGTATTACCAGCAATTTCTGTTTTATTTCAGATCTCTGGCATATGTACAATTTTGCCTTTTTAAGGATGGGAATTAGTTGTTTCTGACTTGTTTTTGCAGTTTTAATGAGAAATTGATGCAGGTGACTCTTAAAAGATTCACAAATAAGCCAGCTGGGAGCTCAGTTTAGTATCTTGCCAGAAAGATGAACGCTGAATTATAAATCCACGAGCATTCATTGCGTTATAGATTTGTGAGCCTCTATGATGAGCATGGGTTGGCTATTTGACTCCTGAATTGGGAGTGGGAGCTGTGATTAACTTTTGGAATGAATTTTGGATCTTCCAGGGTTGTATTCCTCAGTTACTCAGGAAACTTCAGCCTTGGTAAAAATTTGTACCTTCAATTAAATATCAGCTTTCTTAATCTGTTGTTCTTACCTGTGCTGGACGCGGTCAATTTGAGGGTACTTAGCCTTTAATTTTATTGGTAATGTTGTTGATACTTTGTCAGACCAGCCTCTCCTTGGCCCACATAATCTACTATTGAGTTAGAAAACCATGATTTTTTGCATCTCTTCCTCTCTTGCACCTCATTGTTAACATAGGTCAATTGGTTTCTCAGTTAATTAAACTACTAAAATGGCTGGGAAGTAATTCTATCTTCATGATAGAACTAATTTGTGCCTTCTATTTCCATTAAGTGCCAAAATAAAAACAAAATGTGATGTTAGTTAGCAAATGGTATTTAATTTGACAAATTTTATTTTATTTATTTATATATAGGATTTGTCTTTATTTGCATTTTAACCAATTTTTCTAACTGTTATTATGTAAAATTAAGAGCTAAGTAAAACTTGCAGGCTTTTTCTTTTTTTAAGGAATGACAAAAATGATAAGACTGGAGAGCCTGGTGTCAACAGTAAACTCTCTGTGGCACCTTTGCAAAGAAGGAAACGTTTCTCCACCATGCCAAATTTGGCCAAACCGAGGTCTACATCTGTGCCTGCGCAACCATCAAGCAGTGTAACACCAAAATCTCCTCCTCAGCAGCAAAACCCATTAAATTCTGTGCCCATTGCTGCATCCATTCAAGGTAATGCTTCTCCATCACAGACGTCTACTACTGACAAACCACTTACCAGATCACAAGAGAAACGCAAACCCTCTTCAGGACAAGATAACAAATTGCCAGAAAAGAAAACTCCAATTCCTCAAGTACCTCAGTTCTCTCCAGTTAAAAGCCCTGTGCACAAAGATCCAACTGTTGGAACCAATTCTGCCCGACCACCTGTGGCACGGAAGATACTGTCCTCACCACTTAAAGAAAGGGTTACGCCCAGCAGCCCGCCTACAAAAGGAATTGTGCCATCCCCAAGTCACTCGCCTGCACGTCCTAAATCAGCAAAAATTCCATCTGACCTTGAGCGACTGAGGAAAGCTCGAAAACTGCGTGAAATGCTGAAGGAGGAGCTGAGGAAGGAGAAGGTAAATTTGAATACATGTTTAATGGTTGTTTCTGTTGGCAATTAGTTCCAATTATAACTTTTAACAGCCTCACCATGTTAACTGTTCAAGTGGTATGGAGTGAATTGTTGACAAATTGTGTGCTAACCTGAATTTCAGTGGAGTAGCAACACCAGTTTGAGTTTGAGATCCTTAATCAGAGGGGGAATAGGGTGGGAGCAAGGTTCTTTTCATGTCCCATTGGTGATGAAACATTATCACACAGCTATTTGGATTTATGTCATCCTGTTGTAAAGTCAATAGAATATCAAATTGTTCTTTGGAAATTGAGTATGTCATACAAATCAGGACTAATGACTAACTTCTAGGATATTAACAAATTTAATCCTAAATTTATATCCATTCAACTTGAGCAATTGGATCACTGTTTATGATTATGGGTTGGATCACCAATGCATATGCTAGTGAAGGATAAAACATAAGTTCATGTTTGTAATTCTTAAAACTGATGTTCCCTAACTCAGCTGTACCATAAAGGGAAGTCACAATGTAAATGTTCTCTGAGGAAGAGGGAAAATCAAAAGTCTAGTCATTCTAGGTAATAGTTTTAAACCTCTGGATGGCTGGATCACCATTTCCATTGCACTGACTCATTTTTCAGTTGGCAGCATATGCTGTTTAAGAAAAGAAATGAAGAATCATAGAATGGTTATGGCACAAGAGGAGGCCATTTGGCCTGTAAGAGCTCACTTCTCTGCCATTTCCTAGTAGCCCTGCACATTTTGCTAATTTTTACACATCTTTTTGAACCGTTGGAACTTCACAAAATTGAATAATGTGCTATTTAATAAGAGCATTTCAGAGAAAGGTTGCCCATAGAGGTAGTTGACATACTAGATGGGCTGAAAATTATCAATGAGGTATTAGAAAAACAGGGTGTATTTAAAGTTGTTAAGTCACCAGGACCAGATTAGATGCATCTGTGGATGCTGATGGAAGTAAGGATGGATTTGCAGAAGTGCCGGCCATAATCTTCCAGTCCCCCTGCGATGCAGGGATGGAGTCTGAGGACTGGAGAACAGCAAACATTACAACCCTGTTGAAAAAGCGGTGTAAAAATAAGCCTGGTAACTACAGGCCTGTCAGTTTAACCCCGGTGGTGGGAAAGCTTTCAGAGACGATAATCTGGGACAAAATTGGGGGAGGTGAGGACGTAGTGGTATTGTTGCTGGACTAGTAATCCAGAGAGCCAGAGTAATTCAGAGGGACCAGGGTTTAAATCCTGCCATAGGAATTTGAATTCAGTGAAAATCCGGAGTTAAAAGTTTAATATTACCAAAAAGCTATTGTTGATTGTTGTAAAAACTCATCTGGTTCACGATTGCCCTTTAAGGAAGGAAATCTGCTGTCCTTAAGTGGTCTGGCCTACATGTGACTCCAGACTCACAGCAATGTGGTTCACTCTTAAATTCCCTCTGAAATGGTCTAGCAAGCCACTGTGCCACTGTGTTGTATCAAACCACTACAAATCCTCAAAAAAGCAATGAAACTGGACCACCTGGCATCGAATTAGGCACCAGACATGACAACGGCAAACTCAGCCCTGTCAACCCTGCAAGTCCTCTTTAGTAACATCCAGGGCTAGTGCCAAAATTGGGAGAGCTATCACACAGACTAGTCAAGCAACAGCCCTTACAGATAATGTCCCAGAAACCATCATCAACATCCCTGGGTATATTTTGTCCCACCGGCAAGATAGATGCAGCAGAGGTGGTGGCACAGTGGCATACAGTTGGGAGGGAGTTGTCCTGGGAGTCCTCAACATTGACTCCAGACCCCATGAAGTCTCATGGCGTCAGCTCAAACATGGGCAAGGAAAGCTCCTGCTGATTACCATGTACCGCCCTCCCTCAGGTGGTGAATCAGTGACCCTCCATGTTGAACATCACTTGGAGGAAGCACTGAGGGTGGCAAGGACGCAGAATGCACTCTGGGTGGGGAACTTATGTCCATCACCAAGAGTGGCTGGGTAGAACCACTACTGACTGAGCTGGTCGAGCCCTAAATGACAAAGCTGTTAGACTGGGTCTTCGGCAGTTGGTGAGGGAACTAACAAGAGGGAAAAACATTCTTGACCTCATCCTCACCAACCTATCTGCCACAGATGCATCTGTCCATGACAGTGTCAGTAAGAGTGACCGCTGCACAGTCGTTGTGGAGATGAAGTTCTGCCTTCACATTGAGGATACCCTCCATCGTGTTGTGTCGCACTACCACCGTGCTAAATGGGATAGATTTTGAACAGATCTAGCAATTCAAGACTGGGCATCCATGAGGTGCTGTGGGCCATCAGCAGCAGCAGAATTGAACTTGTACACAATCTGTAACCTCATGGCCAAGCATATCCCTCACTTTACCATTACCTTCAAGTCAGGGGATCAACCCTGGCTGAATGAAGAGTGCAGGAGGGCATGCCAAGAGCAGCACCAGGCATTTCTAAAATAAGCTGTCAACCTGGTGAAGCTATAACACAGGACTGCATGCGTGCCAAATAGCATAAGCAGCAAGTGATAGACAGAGCTAAGCGATCCCACAACCAGCTCAGATCTTAGCTCTACAGACCTGCCACATCCGGTCGTGAATGATGGTGAACAATTGAACAACTCACTGGAGAAGGAGGCTCCACAAGTATCCCCATCCTCAATGATGGGGGAGCCCAGTACATCGGTGCAAAAAATAAGGCTGAAGCATTTGCTATATTCTTCAGCCAGAAATGCCAAGTGGATGATCCATCTTGGCCTGCTTTGGAGGGCCCCAGCATCACAATGCCAGTCTTCAGCCAATTCAATTCACTCCATGTGATATCAAGAAATGGCGAAAGCACTGGAAAAGTACAAAGGCTATGGGTCCTGTTGATATTCCGGCAATAGTACTGAAGACTTGTGCTCCAGAACTTGCTGTGTCCCTAGCCAAGTTGTTCCAGTACAGCTACAACAATGGCATCTACCTGGCAATGTGGAAAATTGCCCAGGTATGTCCTGTACAGAAAAAGCAGGACAAATCCAACACAGCCAACTACTGCCCCATCAATCTACACTCAATCATCAGTAAAGTAATGGAAGGGATCATCAACAATGCTATCAAGTGGCACTTACTTAGCAATAACCTGCTTACTGACACTCAGTTTGGGTTCCACCAGGGCCACTTAGCTCCTGACCTCATTACAGCCTTAGTTCAAACATGGACAAAAGAGCTGAACTCCCGGGGTGAGGTGAGACTGACTGCCCTTGACATCAAGACAACATTTGACTGAGCGTGGCATCAAGGAACCCTAGCAAAACTGGAGCCAGTGGGAATCAGGTGGAAAACTCTCCGCTGGTTGGAGTAATAGTTTGCACAAAGGAGGATGGTTGTGGTTGTCGGAGCTCAGTCATCTCAGCTCCAGGACTCACTACAGGAGTTCCTCAGGGTAGTGTCCTCGACCCAACCATCTTTATTTGCTTCATCAACGACCTTCCTTCCATCATAAGATCAGAAGTGGGGGTGTTCACTGAAGATTGCACAATTTTCAGTACTATTCGCAATGACTCAGATACTGAAGCAGCCCATGTCCAACTGCAGCAAGACCTAGAAAATATTCAGTCTTTGTTGACAAGTGGCAAGCAACATTGTATCACACAAGTGTCTGGCAATGACCATCTCCAACAAGAGAGAATCCAACCTTCACCCCTTGATGTTCAATGGCATTACCATTACTGAACCCCCACTACCAACATCCTGGGAGCTACCACAGAAACTGAACTGGACTAGCCATATAAATACTGTGGCTACAAGAGCAGGTCAGAGGCTAGGAATCATGTGACGAGTAACTCACCTCCTGACTCCCCAAAGCCTGTCCAGCATCTACAAGGCACAAGTTAGGAGTGTGATGGAATACTCTCCACTTGCCTGGATGAGTGCAGCTTCCACAACACTCAAGAAGCTTGACGTTGTCTAGGGCAAAACAGCCTGCTTGAGTGGCACCACATCCACAAACATTCACTCCCTCCACCACCGGCGTACAGTTGCAGCAGTGTTTACCATCTATAAGATGCACTGCAGCAATTCACTTTAACCGCACCTTCCAAATCCACGACCGCTATCATTTAGAAGGACAAGGGCGGCAGATAAGTGGGAACACTACCACCTGGAAGTTCCCTTCCATGTCACACACCATCCTGACTTGGAAATATATCGCCGTCCCTTCACTGTTGCTGGGACAAAATCCTGGAACTCCTTTCCTAACAGCATTATGGGTGTACCTACACCACATGGACTACAGTGGTTCAAGAAGGCAGCCCACCACCACTTTCTTAAGGGCAGCTAGGGTTGGGCAATAAATGCTGGCCCAGCCAGCGAAGCCTACATCCCATGAATGATTTAAAAACAACAATCCGTATGTATTTGTTATAGGCAAATGGTGTTTAATTAACTTGAGTTTTTATTTTGAAGAAGCAACAACCGGGTTGATGAGAGTAATGTGGTTGATGAGGTGTGCTTGGATTTTCAAAAAGCATTTGATAAAGTGCCACATGATAGACTTGTCAGCAAAGTCAAAGCCCATGGAATAAAAGGGACAGGGGCAGGGTGGATACGAAGTTGGCTGAGTGACTGAAAACAGTAGCAGTGAATGGCTGTTAGTTCGACTGGTTGATAATATGTCGTGGGGTTTCCCTGGGGTCAGTATTAGGATGACTGCTTTTCTAGATCTATGTTAATGACCTAGGCTTGGGTATACAGTACAAAATTTCAAAATTTGCAGATGACACAAAACTAGTAAATATTGTGAACTGGAAGGAGGATATTCATAGTTTAAGAGGACATAAACAGGCATGGGCAGACAAGTGGCAGATGAAATTTAATGTGGAGAAGTCTGAAATGATAAATTTTGGTAAGAAGAAGGAAAGGCAATATAAAATAAGGGGTACATGTCCAAAGGAGAAGCAGGAGTAGAGGGGCCTGGGGACTGTGTGCACAAATCGTTGTTGGTGGCAGGGTGGGTTGAGAAAGCACACTGGATCCTGGGTTTTATAACTAGAGGGATAAAGTACAAAAGCAAGGAAGGTATGGTGAACCTCTGAAACACTGGGTTGGCCTCAATCGGAGTACTGTGTCCAATTCTGAGCATCATACTTTAGGAAGGATGAGAAGACATTGCAGAGGATGCAGAAAAGATTTATGACAATGGCTGCAGGAATGATGGACTTCAGTTCTGTGAATAGAGGGGTCTTGTAGTAATTGGAGGTGTAGCCTCTCCTACTGCCCATCAGGGGTCACGTGATTGTTCTTGGAGGCTCTGACCAATGATCCCTCAGCGTGGTGGGTAATCTGAGGATCTGGTTCAAGCATGTAGCATCTGAAAAGTTCTCTGTAATAAAGTTAACAGTTTCTATCGAAACCTGCCTGGTATATCAAGTCATTACATTTGGCGACGAGGGTAAAATAGCTTTGACACTGCACCTTGCCTTGTTAGCGTGAGTACATTGAATCTTAAGATAAAAGAAATGAATACTCACCAGTCGTGCTACTCTTCGGCCGAATCGATCCTTACGATACGACTATGGAAGACTGGAGCCAGTACGTAGACCTCCTTGGCTTTTATTTTATTTTACTTAGTGAACAAAATTACTGCGGGGAAAAGCAGAAGGCAATCCTTTTCAGTTTATGTGGTAGCAAGGCATACAATCTCATCCACAGCCTGATGGCCTCGAATACAACCAATTCTAAGCCTTTAGTGAATTAGTGGACCTCATGAAAACGAATTTCCAGCCGAAGCCATCCATAATAATGCGAAGGGTTAAACATAATTCCAGAGGAAGGGCCTTAGGAGAGTCCATCTCAACCGAAATAGAGAAGTTGAAGTAGTTGACAGAACACTGCGACTTCGAAGACATGCTCAAAGATGTGCTGCGGGATTAATTAGTTTGTGGAGTTCATGATGACGCCATTCAGCGCCATTTACTCGCAGAAGTTGACATCGATTTGAAGTGTGCCATGGAAATAGCACTAGCCATGGAAAGTGCATGTACAACATGTTGCTTTTCTTCATATGGGATGGGAACTACCGCCGGGCATGGCGTGAAAACCAGAGACACAGCAGCGAAGCAAGAGGCAATGCCCGTTGATAGAAAAATGAAAAGGCCTAGTAGAAACATTTCAGCAGCGACTCCAAGATTAACCTCTTATAAATGTGGGTGTGACCACATACCAGACACTTGCATATTCAAGGAAGCGGGATGCCTTTACTGTCATAAGAAAGGTCACATAATAAAGCAATGCAGGGTGAAATCAAAACAGCCTATAAAGCAGCAAACCAAAATGACTGAATTGAATAATACAACAGAACCTGAAGCTGCTGATACCAATGTCTATTCCCTGTACAAAGTCACAGCTGTAAAAACCGAACCTGTTACTGTCACAATCCAAGTTAATGGGAAGCCACTAATAATAGGGGTAGATAGGGCTGCCTCAGCCACAGTAGTGGGAAAACACACAGTTACATACCTAAATGAAGGTACCCGGCCACTGAATCTGGAGCAGACAACTGCTCAATTGAAGACATGCACTGGAGAATCCAGACAGGTAAAAGGCATTGCCATAGTACCTGTGTCTAATATGCAACAGACAGCCCCAGCTTCCAGTGATTATAGTGACAGGTGAAGGACCTAGTCTTCTGGGCCGAGACTGGTTACAAAACATCAAGCTTAACTGGTCTGAAATATTTCACTTGAACTGCTAAGGAAATACAACAGTGTATTTCGTGATGAATTAGGGAAATTAAAAGACTTGCAAGCAAAAATATATGTGGATTCTCAGCTGACACCCTGTTTCTTTAAGACCAGACCTGTGCCTTATGCCTTAAAGGAGAAGGTGGATGCAGAATTGTGCTGGTTAGAAAAGCTAGGCATCATCTAACCAGTCCAATTTTTGGAATGGGCAGTGCCCATAGTCCCAGTGGTGAAGCCAGACCAAACTATACGCATTTGTGAGGACTATAAATTGATCGTGAACAAGGCAGCCAAACTGGATAAATATCTTATCCTGAGGATAGACGACTAATATGCAAAGCTAGCTAGAGGCAAATCATATACAAAACTGGACACGAGCCATGCATGCCAACAGTTAGAGCTTGATAGCACGTCTAGCGGATATGTAACCATCAACACGCACAAGGGTCTTTATCAATATAATTGCCTACCCTTTGGAGTATCATCTGCAGGTGCAATCTTCCAAAGGACAAAGGAGAATCTTTTGCAAGGACTTCCCCAAGTAGATCTGAACACATGGTTAACTGAAACCAAACACTTGGCCAACCTGGAAGAGGTACAAAGATGATTCTTGGAAGCTGGCATACGATTAAAGAAAGAGAAATGTCATTCCAAACGCCAGAAGCTACTTACCTGGGTCACAGGGTGGATGCCATGGGTTTGCATCCGGTAGAAGAGAAAGTTAGGGTAATCAAAGATGTACCCTCTCCACCCAGTGTAACTGAGCTTTCCTCGGTATGATCAACTATTATAGCTGCTTCTTGCCAAACTTGTCAACAGTGTTAGCACCATTACACTTGTTAAAAAAGAATCATCGTTGGTCATGGAATTCACAACAGGAAGAAGCCTTTGTGAAAGTTAAGCTATTACATTCGTCGTGTTTATTGGTACACTATGACCCATTGAAAGAATTGGTATTCACATGTGATGCACCTCCTTATGATGTGGGAGCTGTGTTATCACAGAATGGAAGATGGTTCAAAAAGGTCAATTGGCTATGTCTCAAAAACCCTCCCTGAATATCACTGATTAAACGCTACTTTTCTAGTTGGGAATAATCTTTCTCGGCTGCAGAGTGAAGAAATTCCACCAGTATCTGCATGGACAACATTTCATCACCCTTGTGTCAGACCATAAGCCATTAATGGGTTTATTCATTGAGGATAAGGCCATTCTACCAATAGCATCAACAAAAATTCAACGTTGCGCTTTGATGCTATCTGCATATGAGTATACCTTCATGCATCATCCTGGCTTGCATATTACAAATACAGACACACTCAGTTGCCTCCCGTTACTGGGCAGCATTGTAAATTTTCCAGTGCCACAGGAAGTTGTGCTTGTACTGAATTTCTTGGATTCCTTGCCTGTGTGTGCAAAGCAAATGAGAAATTGAACAAACAGAGATCCAATCTTTTCAAAAGCCCGAGACCTTGTATTGCAAGGGTTGTCAAATTCACCAGTGTCTGATGAGATGAGGCTATTCCATGCCTGAAAATCAGAGTTAAGTTGTCAAAATAGCATCTTGTTGTGGGGATCAAGAGTTGTTGTCCCTTTGTAAAGAAGAGAACTTTCTTAACAGAGCTTCGTGGCATGCATCCAGGCATATCGAAGATACAAATGCTTGTGCGAAGCTATTTTTGGTGGCTAGGCATTGACAGTGACATTGAAGGCATGGTCAAGCACTGTCTCCATTGTCAGCAGCAACAGAAGTTGCCTGTTTCAGCTCCATTGCATCCGTGGGAGTGGCCTGGTTGACCCTGAGTTAGACTGCATGTTGATTAAGCAGGACCATTCTTATTGATCGTAGATGCGCATTCTAAATTGATGTGTATGAAGTCAGATTACCGACATGAAGTGCAACTATCGAAAAGCTGCATCATAGTTTTAGTATACATGGCCTACTGGAAGTCATCATTTCTGATATTGGTACAGCTTTTAGCAGTACAGAGTTTGAGATTCATGCGTTTAAATGGAATCAGACATATTAAAACAGCACCATATCATCCCTCATCAAATGGTTTAGCTGAAAGAGCTGTGCAAACTTTCAAATCTGGAAAGAAAAGGTTTTCAGAAGGTATTCTAGAAACTTGACTTTCCGCAATCTTCTCAATTACTGAATGATGCCTCATTCAATTACGGGTTCAGCACCATTAATTATTGAAATGCCGCCTACATACAAGGTTAAGGTTGGTGTTTCCAAACTTGGAGAGGAAGGTAGAGTAAAATCAGAGCAATCAAAAATTGAATGAAGTATAGTAATTGAAGGTATAGCCTCTCCTACTGTTTATCTTGGGTCACGTGATTGGTTGGAGCCTCCGAAAACAATGAGTGCTAAACGCAGGTAATCCAGCAGGTGGGGCTTTCTTGTCGAGAACCTAGTTCAAGCATGTAGCCTCTGAAAAACACTAATAAAATTAACTTTCTTATTGAAACCTGTCGGTATGTCAAGTCATTACAGGTCTGTGCAGAGGAAATAGGGAGAAGTTGTTTCCATTGGTGGAAGGATTGTGAACCAGAGTACACCAATTCAAAGAGTTTGGCAAATTAACCAGAGACAACATAAGTTTAGGATCTAGAATGCACTGCCTCAGTATGGTGGAGGTAGATTCAAAGGGAATTGGTAATAATCTGAAGAGAAGATTTGCAGGGCTATGGGAGAAAAAGCAGGTGAGTGGGACTAGCTGAGTTGCTCTTGCATAGACTGGCACAGACGTAGCAGTCCTCTGTGTTGGAACCAATCTACGATTCTATGTATCAGCATGTAACTGCTGATCATCTTATCTTTTGCATGCACAGCATACACCGAGTGAATCAATTTTTGCAGATCAGCACCTGTTCCTGAAGGATATTTTAGGAAAGAAACCTTGAAATACCAAATCAAAACTTAAATGGGAATTTTGGAGAAAGTACTTTTTAAATCTGAACCATCTCCTGCAGCCATCCTTTCTTACAAGAATAAAATAGGGAAAATGTAACTTATATTGCCCTCTTCTAAGAGTAACTGCTTTCTATTTTGTATGTTTCTTCAAAAACAAAACACATATTTTGCTAAACTATGTTGGGTGCTCTGGCTAGATGAAAGATTACTTTGATCACATTGTTTGGATGTTCCAGTTTTGTGCCTAAATCATAGTACGTTGGTCTGATAAGTTTTGGAAGAAATCACCCATGCAGAATTTCCCATCTCTGGGCTAAAACTGGGAAATTGTTCTCGAGCAATGATTCAATTAGTCTCCTGTGCCAAGTGGCATATGAGGCACCCATTCTTTTCCACTGTGCAATCTCTGTACAGAAAGATAGTTCTTTCTGTTGGAGTATCATCTTGCCTTGTACAATTAATCTTTATACCTGCAGTTCTATTACAGACTCAACTCCATGTTGTTTCTCCAATGAAAAGCATTTTTACATGGACGAGTCTTAGTCTGACTCATAGCATGTAGGATGGGTTTTGCTGTCTTTAGTCTGTTTCCTTTCTTTCAACTGGACAGACCTGGGTACTCCTGCCAGAATAGCTCTCGGTCATAGGAATGCACAAGACATCCCATGATATCTTTGTGTGGTTCCAAGAAATAGAGGCCTAAGATCATCAGAATATCAATAGGCTGTCAATTTGCTAACACAGTACTGCTTCTACAGGGAATCACTTAATGTGGATGGGCATGGGTTGCATGGCTGAAACATAACACCACCATTAAAAGGCACTACTGTGTCAACTCAAGCTGGTAATATTCACAGACTCCACAATGCAGAGGATAAACCCCTCCACTTAACTTAAAAATTGTGAGATATATCAGCAAAGGGACTGCAGCGCTTCAAGAAGGCAGCTCACCAAGCCTTCTCAAGGGCAATTAGAGATGGGCAATAAATGCTGGCTTAACCAGTGACGCCCACATCCCATGAATGGTTTAAAAAAAAAGTTACAATTTGTACAAAACAGAAGCACTACAGTTTCTGTGCTGGCAGTTCTGCAGTGGACGTGATCATCTGCATTCACCAACTACAACAGAAAGAGAAATGTATATACATGTACAGTGTCTTAAATAGGGCTTTCTGAAAAACTGGACATTTTTATAAGCTGCATTGCATCGATTTTAATTGTTATTGATGAATAAAATGAATTACTGGGACGATTCAGCTAGCTGCTGCATTGGTGCAGTGGTGCACCAGACTAGTTATTGGCTTTGCATGCTGTACTTTTCCTGACCTCCGATGGCCTGAGAGGCCCTTGACTCCACCCCAATCCAAGGGTTCAGCTGACTATTTAGGGTGACACAAGTTCATGGAAAGCAGTGGCATTGTGCATATGAAAGATGGAAGACACTGTTTCTGTGGTACTTGGTTGAAGACACCATTTCAGGGAGGACTCTACTATATGTTTCATATCATTGAGTGTGGTTTCCAGGGTGGAAAAGTTAATAGCTTGAATACCAATGGCACTGTCATCAGCATTGACTATGTGCCACAATCTGGTTGCAGAAAAGTTATTCAAAAGCAGTGGTGCTAGAACTGATCCTTGACTCTTGTCACGTTTAGTAGATGCCCCGCACTGGCTGACAGAGATGACTAGGTCTGTGCTGTTGCACATTGAGCAACACCCAAATGACAATTGAAACTCCAGCTTTTCCAATTTGAGCAAGTAAAATCTATCTCTTAGGTTGACTCTTCCCAACAGACTTGATGAGTAGCATCAAGCAATTTCAAATGTGCACTGTGTCATACCTGGGTTGCTAGATTCCTCAGTAGTGCAGTGTACTTTTTGTCCAGGCACAGCATGTAGAAGGCATGAAGCTGCAGGGGATTATGGATCTTGCAGCTGTGTAGAAGGTGCCACAAAAGCATTTGCCAACTCCCAAGTTGGGCTATTATGCTGTTTTATAGAATTATGATTCATTCAGTAATTTGTAAACAAAATGCAATTAATTTTCCTGATCCATTGGAGTTTCATCGTACTCCCGATGGCTTGTGATTGCAGGCTTACCTGGATAAATGGTTAGTGTTGACTCTGGGAAGTTATTGAGAATAGTGTATGATACTGGTTGTGGGTGACTGTTGATTAGTTAGTTGATTGACACGTAAAACTGTAAGGGGTAGCCTTGACCCCAGTCTCACTGAGCAGAAGATGCAATGCTATTTAGAATTGTTGCACCATTGCTGTGTTTCTCTGAGATTGGCACTTAGATGTCATGAACCATAGCTGCATTGGTCTGTGTGGTGGCATACTTCCACTCTTCATTTCCCTTCATGTTAGGGTGACATAGGTGGTTGCTTTAAACTGAAAGTATACTTGGAGCTTCTGGATAAGCTGCTAGTGGTCTCACACTGTACACGCCACTGACTTCAAATACCCTTTGGATCATAAATAGCACAATGCTGTGCCCTATGAGATCTAAAAGGCAGCATGGATGAAGTTGATAGACTCATGGAAAAGGTGGTAATGTGGCAGAATTGCATTGCTCTATCATGTTGTTGCTGTTGGTCAGTGATGAAGTTGATAGCTGGGAATGTTCAGTTTGCTTTTTAGTTGTTTCATGTCATCTGTAGATTAAATCAAGAAATAAAATGGTCAACTCAACGTGGCAAAATTACTGGTGTCTAGCCTCGAGGCTTATTTTAATACCTCATACAAAAACAATACTTTGCCAAGTTGAGTTTATTGTTTTCTTTCTTAATTCAATGTATGAATCACCTGAAAACAGTTAGGAAGCAATCTGACTATTCCTGTTTTGCAGCCAAAATGAAAATTGATCTGTCAATAAACATAGTTAAAAGTCCTGAACATTTATAGGGTTTTTTGACATTAAACCTTAAATAATTCTCTATTATATTACTCAATCAGTAATAATTTATATACAAATTTGTGGATTTTGTTGAAGCAATAAGACTAATTGAAATAGCTGTTTCTGAATGTATGAAGACTTAAAGTGAAACTTGTTAATTGAGTGCAAGTAAAAATAAAGATCATTTGTCTGAACTTAGAACTTCAAAATGCAATACCATCTTTCATTAAATCGGGGAGGTCATTGCAATGTAGGATAGTTGCTTTATTTCAAGACTGTTGCCAGATACCTTGTAAAATATTCTTGATGGGAATATTTGCATATGGAAGCCTAATTCTTGAGAAATTGCACTGCCTGACATGAAGCCTTTTACCAATTTCAAACATTGTGCTCAATGAACAGAAAGGCAGAGGCTTTGAGAACTCTGTCCTCTTTTCTGTCTTCTTTATACAATCCTTTCTGCTGTGAGCATGTTCACAGGAATTTTCAGGCTTTGATCCGATAGTCTTGTCTCTGATAACTGCAGCTGAACTGAGCGAAGTTAGCTACATCCTAGTTGTTGGTGGAGGAATGCAGTTCCAAAGTTTGGACTTGGAACGCCAGGACACTGCTTTTTTTGAACAGACCAAAGGAAGTCTCCTTTCAGGGAAGAGATTTTTTTTGCCAGAATTCTCCAATATTTCCGGGTGGGTCTAAAAAAACATGAAGTACTTTCACCCAGAATATTGCTCAACTATAATTTCTGACTAATGTGACATTCTTTGTATTGTCATGAATTTCTAGTTCATAACTTGTATGTTATAGAATATAATTTCTGGTTTTAGGAAATTAGTTTTAATTGTAGAAAATGGGTGTATCTGATTAAGAAACTGATAAGCAACCCTGAAGTAAATGCAATTCAAACAAGCATGGTGTTAATTACAATTCAAAGCTAACTTGAGTTTGTCCTACAAGGTCAGAGCTGATAGTGAAAAACAAAATTGAACAATCAATGAGCCATCTCCCGGCTTGTAATGGAGCCAGGGAATCTGGAGAGAGAGAACTTATATCCATAAGAAATATAAACTATTCATATGGGTTACAGAACAAAGAATTGTGTTGAAAGTAAAAAAAATAATTAATTTATATTTCTGTTGGAGGACATCCAAAAGCATGCCACGTTGCAATAGAGATTGTGATTCAGGGTGGAGCCTTGGGTAGACGGTTCTTTTGCTTAACGTATTTGTATGTTTGACAGAAGCAAGCAATTTGTTTTGAGAACATAATGATGAGGCAGTTGCAGATTTGGTCTTGTGTAGTCTGCAACTCGTGGAGTGGGGAGAGCCAAGGGAAATGGGTATTAGTCAGGCCTGCACTTAAGCAGATAAAATACTAACTTTATCATTTACTGAATGGAACGCTGGTGGGGGCTCGAGCTCAATTTGGATTTCGTGAAGGGAAACTAGCTGGAAGATTTGGTCTAGCTTGCAGCTAGTGGAAAAACTGTGGTCCTCTCAGAGCCTTGTGGCAGAAAGCAGTCAGCTTGAATATTTAGCTTGGAAAGAACTGTGCAGAAGCTGTGGGAACAGACTGGGGAAAAGTAGTCTTTGTATGCCCAAAGCCAAGACAAAAAGCTGAAGAGTCCACAGTCATGTGGTCTGTAAAGAAGCTTGGAGGATGGATTAGCCAGGAACTAATGAAAAGATCCCCAGGAAATTTATAATGCGAGGAATTCCAAATGGCCTCAGCAAACCTTTGTGTTGGTTCCTGGGAAAGTGAATGAACCTTCAAGGTTTCAGAAGTTAAGGGAACTCTCGTGGGAAAGTTAAAAAGCAAAATTGAAGTTTATGGCATAAATCATTAAGAGTTACTGTTTTACTAGGCTTACTTTGATTCTTTTTGACATACAATGTTTTTGTTTAAGAACCATGCCACAAGATTTCATGTTTCTTTGGTTAATTTTTTTCTTTATTCTTTCATGGGATGCAGGCATTGTTCGCAAGGGCAGCATTTATTGCCCATCCTTAATGACCCTTAAACTGAGTGGCTTCCTAGTCCATTCAGAGGGCAGTTAAAAGTCAACCACATTGTGCTGGTCTGGAGTCACATAGGTCAGACCAGGTAAGGATGGCAGATTTCCTTCCTAAAGGACATTAGGGAACTAGATGGGCTTTTACAACAAAACGATGATAGTGGTCATGGTCACCATTATTGAGACTATCTTTAGATTCCAGATTTATTAATTGAATTAAAATTCCACCCACTGTCATGATGGGATTTGAACCCATGTCCCCAAAGCATTTGCCTGGGCTTCTGGATTATTGGTCCAGTGACATGACCACTACGCCACCATTTCCCCATGGTTGCTGGATGTTCAAATTTCTCCTTTAAATATTAACAGCCCCTAATAGTATCATGACAATATTGTCATAATTGAAAGCATCTAAATCAAAATGTTGAAACGTTAGTTGATGAATGGTTGCATGCTATCAATGTCCAACTCTGTAAGCACAATGAGCTTGGACATTATGCATCTATCACAACCTGTAATAAGTAACGCACCATCAAAATAACAGCAACTGTAGAAATCAGAACAAATGAGAAATGTCAAGATTGAGTCACCACTAAAAACACACGACACAAATAAAACCCTCTGGGATCCTGGTGTATTATACCCCCCTCATCTTTCTTGACCTCTCTGTAGCCTTTCACATGGTTGACCTCACCAAATTCCTCCATTGTCCAGTTGTGTGGGGCTGCCTTTGCTTGGTTTTATTCTTACCCGTTGTAATCTGAGCATTTCCAGCAGTTACTCCTCTTCTGACCTTTGAATCTTCTAAAAGGTCCTCTCCTTAGTCCTATCTTTTTATCATCTACATCCTGACCCTCAGTAACCTTATCTGAAGACATCATCCAGAGCTATCTCTGCCATGTCTGGAACTCTTTTTAAACTACTCTCCTGCTTTAAGGGCCTCCATAAATCCTGCATAAGAACATGACATAAATAAATAGGAGCAGGAGTTGGCCATTTGGCTCCTCAAGCTTGCTCCACCATTCAGTCAGATCATGGCTGATCTGATTGTAGCCTTAACTCTTCTTTCCTGCCTGCCCCCCCCCATATCCTTTGACTCCCCTGTTGATCAAAAATCTGTATAACTCAGCCTTGAATATATGAATGACCCAGCCTGCACTGTTCTGTGGCATAGAGAATTCCAAAGATTAATGACTTTGAGGGAAGAAAATTCTTCTCATCCTCACCTTAAAATGGCAGACCCTTATTTTAAGCTGTGCCCTCTAGTTCTAGATTCCCATAGAAATTAGGGAAAGCATCCTCTCAGCATCTACTCTATCAAGTCCTCTCAGAATCTGTCATGTTTCAAAAGGATCACCTCTGATTCTTCTAAACTTCTAGACTAGCAGGGGTTTGGGAACCTGAGTGGGGAGACACAAGAGAGGGAAACAAAGATAGGAATGAAAGATGGAAAAGTAGAAAGGAAAATTGGAAGGCAGAGGAGATGACGGCTAGCAGCAAATAGGGCCATAGTACAAAAAATATGTTTAAAACTGTTAAAAAGACAAGTCTAAAGACACTGTATCTGAATGCATGGCGCAGTCGCAATAAGGTTGATGAATTGACAGTGCAAATAGATTTAAATGGGTGTGATGTGATTAAGATTACAGAGACATAGCTGCAGGGTGACCAATGCTGGGAACTGAATATCCAAGGGTACTCAATATATAGGAAGGACAGGCAAAAAGGAAAAGGAGATGGCATAGCATTGTTAGTTAAGGATGAATTCAGTACAATAGTGAGAAAGGATATTGGCTCAGATAATCTGGATGTAGCTTCAGTATGGGTGAAGTTAAGAAGCAACAAGGGGTGGAAAACATTAGTGAGAGTTGTCCAAAGGCCTCTAAACAGTAGTGGTAAGGCAGGGGATGACATTAAACAGGAAATGAGAGATGCATGTAACAAGAATGCTATAGTAATCATGGGTGACTTTAATCTACATATTAGACTGGGCAATCCAAATTAGCAATAATACTGCGATGGATGAATTCCTGGAGTTTGTACGAGATGGTTCTTTAGACCAGCATGTCGAGGAACTGACTAGGGAACAGGCTATCCTATATTTGGTATTGTGCAATAAGAAAGGGTTAATTAATAATCTTGTTGTGCAGAGTCCTTTAGGGAACGGTGACCATAACAGGATAGAATTCATCATTTGGATTGAAAGTGAAGTAGTCTGATCTGAAACTAGGGTCCTAAATCTTAACAATGGAAGCTACGATGGTATGAGGTGCTAGTTGGCTAAGATAGATTGGGGAACTTCATTAAAAGGCATGACAGTGGATAGGCAATAGCTAATATTTAAGGAACAAATGTTTGCATTGCAATAGTTATGGATTCCATTCTGGCACAAAAACACATCAGGAAAAGTGGCCCACCATGGCTAACAAAAGAAATTAGATCCAAACAGGAGCCATGTAAAGTTGCTAGAAAAAATAGCATGTCTGAGGCTTGGGAGCAGTTTAGAATTCAGCAAAGGAGGACCCAGAGATTGATTAAGATGGGAAAATAGAGCATGAGAGTAAACTTGCAAAGAACATAAAAGCAGACTGTAAAAGCTTCTGTACGTATGTAAAGAGAAAACGATTAATGAAGACAAATGTAGGCCCCTTACAGTCTGAAATGGGAGAACTTATAATAGAGAACAAGGAAATGGCAGAGCAATTAAACAACTACTTTGATTTTGTCTTCACAGAGGAAGACACAACTTTCCAGAAATGCTAGGGAACCAAAGGGCTAGTGAGAAGGAGGGATTGAAGGAAATTAGTATTATTAAAACGATAGTGCTGGAGAAATTAATGGGACTGAAACATAGAAACTAGGAGCAGGAGTAGGCCATTCTGCCCTTCGAGCCTGCTCCGCCATTCATTATGATCATGGCTGATCATCCAACTCAATAGCCTGCTCCCGCTTTCTCCCCATACCTTTTGATCCCTTTCGCCCCAAGAGCTATATCTAACTCCTTCTTGAAAACATACAATGTTTTGGTCTCAACTACTTTCTGTGGTAGCAAATTCTACAGGCTCACCACTCTCTGGGTGAAGAACCTTCTCCTCATCTCAGTCCTAAATGGTCTGCCCCATATCCTGAGACTGTGGCCCCTGTTCTGGTCTCCCCCACCATCGGGAACGTCCATCCTGTCTAGTCCTGTTAGAATTTTATAGGTTTCTATGAGATCCCTTCTCATTCTTCTGAACTCTAGTGAACACAATCCTAATTGACTCAATCTCTCCCCATGTGTCAGTCCCGCCATCCCAGGAATCAGTCTGGTACACCTTCGCCGCACTCCCTCTAAAGCATGTCCATCCTTCCTCAGATATGGAGACCAAAACTGCACACAATATTCCAGGTGTGGTCTCACCAAGGCCCTGTACAATTGCTGCAAGACATTCCTGTTCCTGTACTCGAATCCTCTGGCTATGAAGGCCAACATACCATTTGCCTTCTTTACCGCCTACTGCACCTGCATGCTTACCTTCAGCGACTGGTGTACAAGGCCACCCAGGTCTCGTTGCATATTCCCCTCTCTCAATTTATCGCCGTTCAGATAATAATCTGCCTTCCTGTTTTTGCTACCAAAATGGATAACCTCACATTTATCCACATTATACTGCATCTGCCATGCATTTGCCCACTCACTCAGCTTGCTCATATCACACTGAAACATCTGTGCATCCTCCTCACAGCTCACCCTCCCACCCAGCTTTGTGTCATCTGCAAATTTGGAGATATTACATTTAATTCCTTCATCTAAATCGTTAATATATATTGTGAATAACTGGGGTCCCAGCACCGATCCCTGTGGTACCTCAATAGTCACTGCCTGCCATTCGGAAAAAGACCTGGTTATTCCTACTCTTTGTTTTCTGTCTGCCAACCAGTTTTCTATCCATCTCAATACACTACCCCCAATCCCACGTGCTTTAATTTTACATGCCAATCTCTTATGTGGGACTTTTGTTGAAAGCCTTCTGAAAGTCCAAATAAACCACATCCACTGACTCCCCCTCATCAACTCTACTAGTTACATCCTCGAAAAATTCCAGTAGATTTGTCAAGCATGGACCCTAGAATTTTCCCCACCACCAACGTCAGGCTGACTGGTCTATAATTCCCTGTTTTCTCTCTGCCTCCCTTTTTAAATAGTGGGGTTACATTAACTACCCTCCAAGAGTCTATAGACTCTTGAAAGATGACCATCAATGCATCCACTATTTCTAGGGCCACTTCCTTAAGTATTCTGGGATGTAGATTATCAGGCCCTGAGGATTTATCGGCCTTCAGCCCCATCAATTTCCCCAGTGCCATTTCCCTACTAATACTGATTTCTTTCAGTTCCTCCCTCTCACTAAACCCTGTGTTCCCCAACATTTTTGATATGTTATTAGTGTCCTTCAATTTCATTCGCAGGCCCTGAAAGCCGATAAATCCCCAGGGCCTGAAAATCCACATCACAGGGTACTAAAGGAGGTGGCCATGGAAATAGTGGATGTATTGGTTGTCATCTTCCAAAATTCTGTAGATTTTGGAATAGTCCCAATAGATTGGAAGGTGGCAAATGTAACCCCACTATTTTAAAAAGGAGAGAGGCAGAAAACAGCGGATTATAGACCTGTTAGCCTAGCATCAGTAGTAGGGAAAATTCTAGTCTACCATAAAGGATGTGATAACAGGACACTTAGAAAATATCAATGAGATTTATGAAAGAGAAATCATGTTTGACAAATCTACTAGAGCTTTTTAAGGGTGTAACTAGTAGAATAGATAAGAGACAACCAATGGCTGTGGTGTATTTGGATTTTCCGAAAGCTTTTGATTAAGTCCCACATAAGAGGTTAGTTTGTAATTGGTTAATTGGGTGTAATATATTGGCATGGATTGAGAATTGGTTAGCAGACAGGAAACAGAGTAGGAATAAATGGGTCTTTTTCAGAGAGGCAGGTGGTGACTAGTGGCATGCCGCAGGGATCACAGTACTTGGGCTACAGGTATTCACAATATATATCAATGATTTGGATGAGGGAACCAAATGTAATATTTCCAAGTTTGCTGATAACACGAAATTTGGTGGGAATGTGAGCGGTGAGGAGAGTGTTAAGCGGCTTCAAGGTGACTTAGGCTGAGTGAGTGGGCAAATACATGGCAGATGCAGTATAACATGGATATGTGTGAAGTTATCCACTTTGGTAGCAAAGACAGAATGGTAGCGTGTTATTTAAATGGTGATAGATTGGGAAATGTTGATGTACAAAGGGACCTGGGTGTCCTTGTACACCAATCACTGAAAGCAAGCATGCAGGTACAGCAAGCAGTTAAGAAGGCAAGTAGTATGTTGGCCTTCATTGTGAGAGGACTTGAGTACAGGAGTAAAGATGTCCTACTGCAGCTGTGTACAGGGCCTTGGTGAGACCACACCTGTGTACCGTTTGGCCGTCTTACCTAAGAAAGGATATACTTGCCATAGAGGGAGTGCAGTGAAGGTTCACCAGACTGATTACTGCATGGCAGGATTATCATATGAGGAAAGATTGGGCTGACTGTATATAATATTATTGGAAACTATTGTTCTTTTAAAAGAGAGGTTTAGTAAGTGGGTGTGTCTTAATTGGGTTAAAGCCAGCTAGCCTGGGTGCTTTGATGTGTACTAGTTTTGATATGTAAGAGAGATAGTGTGCATTTGCATTTTTTGAATAAAGCATTCAAGACATGGGGTGAAAACTGATGCCTTTCCTGCAGCAACCAAGTAATATGTTTATGTTACTAATAAAATTGTACTATGAAAGCGGTTTTATTGTTATAAGAGGCTGGTGATACAATGAGAATTTACATTCAATGGGCGGTGGTAGGTATAACTTCAGTTTTTGGGTGTATAGGGTAGAGACAATGTGAGATCAACAGCAGCTGTAGGCCTCCAACTGTCTCCACAGGAACCAAAGTGAAAAGAACTTCATTTTGAATTTGTCAGGTGAAAATGCTTGTCTGATGTCTGGTTAAGTCTGTGGGTTGTTGTTGCTTTAATGGTGATTAGTTTAGGAATTTGTTAAAAGTTATTATAGCAGTAATTTGTAACCATGTGTATATATATTTTAACCTGTGTAAATTAATAAAATGTTTAATTTAGTTTAATGTAAAACCTCGAAAACTGATGGCTTGATTCCTGAATTTAGAGTCACATCTCAAACATAACACTTAAAATTATAGGTAATGACAGTTGTTAAAGTTTCCTTCACCAGACTGATTACTGCATGGCAGGATTATCGTATGAGGAAATAACTCCACTTTACCAACTGCATCGGTCATAACATCTGTATTCACTGGAGTTTAGAAGAATGAGAGAGGATCTCATTGTAATGTATAAAATTCTGACAAGGCTGGACAGATTGGATATAGGGATGATGTGTCCTATGGCTGGGGTGTCTAGAAGAAGGGATCACTGTCTCAGGACATGGGATATGCCATTTAGGACTGAATTGAGGAGAAACTTCTTCACTCAGGTTGGTGAATCTGTGGAATCCTTTGCCACAGAAGGCTGTGGAGGCCAAGTCACTGAATATATTTAAGGAGGAAATGGATTTCAGGACTCTAAAGGCGTCAGGGGTATGGGGAGAGAGTTCGAGAATGATTTTGAGATAGACGATCAGCCATGATCATATTGAATGATGGAGCAGGCTCGAAGGGCAGAATGACCTACTCCTCCTATTTCTATGTTTCTAACCTGCTCAACCATTCCTCATAAGGCAGCCCCCTCATCCCAGGAAACAGCTGAGTGACCCTTCTCTGAACTGCCTCCAATGCAATTATATCTGTCCTTAAGTAAAGAGACCAAAACTGCGCACAATACTCGAGGTGTCCTCTCACCAATGGCCTATTCAGTTTTAGCAAGACTTTTCTACTTTAATACTCCATCCTCCTTGCTATATAGGCCAACATTCCCTTTGCCTTCTCAATTACTTGCTGTACTTACATGTACCTAACTTTGTGATTCATGTATGAGGACTCCCAGTTCCCTCTGTATCACTTCATTCTGTAGTTTCCATTTAAATAATATTCTGCTTTTCTATTCTTCCTGCCAATGTGGACAACCTTTTTTGCATGTTTTATTTGGTCTGTCAAATTTTTGCCTACTGAATTAACCGATCAATATCCCTTTGCAGACTCTTTATTATCCTCCTCACAACTTGCTTTTTAATTTTTTCAAAGTTAGCAAATTTGGCTGCAATACCATTAGTCTCTTCATGCAAGTCATTAATATAGATCATAAATAGTTGAGGCCCAGCACTGATCCCTGTGGCACTCCACTAATTATAGTTTGCCAAGTTGAAAATGACCCATTTATCCCAGCACTCTGTTTCCTGTTAGCCAATCCTCTCTCCATGCTAATATATCAGCCCCACACCATGAGGTCTTACCTTTTATGTGGCACTTTATCTAATGCCTTTTGGAAATTCAAAAACTATATTTACTGTTCCCCTATCATCCAGCCTGTTTGTTACATCTTCAAAGAACTGAAATAAAGTTTTCAAACACTATTTCCTTTCCATAAAACCATGTTAATGTTGCTTAATTGCATAATGATTTTCTAAATGTCCTGCTGTTACTACCTTAATAATGGATTCTAGCATTTTCCCAAAGGCAGATGTTACGCTAACTGGTCTATAGTTTTTTATCCTACTTTTTTAAATTAAGTATTTAATCACCCCTCCTAATATCTCTTCCTTTACATTGGATCAATTTTATTTGAGTATGCTACTGTTAAGAGCCTTCTGCCATTTTCCTATGTTAAAGGTGCTATATAAATGTGAGTTAGTGTTATAAAGCCCAAATATTGCAATTCAAAATGATAAACAAAGTGACTCAAAGTGGAAACCCTTAATACAAATTTTAATGATTAGTTTTTGTTGTGTTGTGGACCGGGTTGTGAGAGATTTTTGATTAGCTTAGGTTTTTGGGATGCATAACTTGTACATCTGAATCCCACAATCATAAATTAATTTACCAATACCTATCTTAATAAAGATATATATTTTTGAGGCTTTAACCATAATAGGTAGACCATGAGACTTCAGTGCTGAAATTAGATGAAGGTTTTTTTGAAAATGGAATAATGAAGTCATACATAAGACTACTGATGCAGAAGTTTTAGATTGAATAGATTCTAGTTGAGAAATGTAATATAGAAGGTGAAGTTTAAATAACTAAGCCAATTCTTTCCAACTCACAAATGGCACGATCATGACATAGTGGGGAAAAATGGAGTAGAGGTCGAAGATCAGCCATGATCTGTTTGAATGGCACAGCAGGCTTAACTGTCCGAATGGTCTACTCCTGCTCCTATTTCCTATGTTCCTATCTGTAGACTTAAGCAACCTTTAGAGTTAACAGTTCTTTTGACTTGCCACCTTTCCCCAATAGACATCTTACAGAGGATATGTCTATCCTTTCTGATATGAGACTGGCTAGCAAAGATGCCTCTCTGAACCTCCACTTAACCCCTAAATTGCCATTACCTCATCCCGAATTGGGCCTGTTGTAACTTAACAATTGGCCTATTTTATTACTGAATTATTTTCATTGGATTTTGCCACCTCCGTGCATTGTTCCATTGTATCCTCTAATGGGACAGTTCACAATGCTTCCTATATCTGATTTTGTACAAATCTCCATAAAAGTAAGGATATTATGCTTCAGTTATATAGGGCATTGGTGAGACTGCATCTCGAATACTGTATGCAGCTTTGTTCTCCTTATTTAAGGGAAAGATGTAAAAGCGTTGGAGGCAGTTCAGAGGAGGTTTACTCGATTGATATCTGGAATGAGGGGTGGGTTGTCCTATGAGGAAAGTTTGGATAGGCTGGGCTTGTTTCCACTGGAGTTTAGAGGAGTGAAGGGTGGCTTGACTGAAGTATATAAGATCTTGAATGGCCTTGACAAGCTGGACATCGACAGGATGTTTCCTCTTGTGGATGAGTCCAGAACTAGGGGGCATTGTTTTAAAATTAGGAGTTCCCCTTGTCGGACAGAAATGAGGAGAATTTTTTTCTCTGGTTGTGCGACTTTTGGACCCCTCTGCCTCGGAAGGTGGTGGATGCGGGGTCACTGAATATTTTTAAGGACGAGGTAGATAGATTCTTGTTAGGCAAAGGAATCAAAGGTTATCGGGGATAGATGGAAATGCGGAACGTGAAACACAAACAGTTCAGCCATGATCTTAATGAATGGATGGAGCAACCTCGAGGGGCCAAAATGCTCCTATTTCCTGTGTTCAAAATACAGATGGTAATAAGGAAAAGAGGTTAAAAAAAGTAAAACAAAATTTAAACTTTTGAATACTCATTAGCTTATGAAGGAATGAAACGTCACAATTTTTCAGGGTCAGGGAGATTGTCTGGTTGCTATGATCAGTTGTCACAGTTTAAAAATTCAAACTCGTGAGTTCATTATCCCTAACTTTTACTGACACTTTTAGTGGGAAATAAGTGGGCAACTACTGCCACTTCATGCTTTGCATTGACACTGTGAGTACCATTGGAGCACAACCTGTGGAGGAGTGGGGTATCTCTAATACAAGTTCTGGGTTTACACATTTAATTGTGTGTGCTGATGCCAGAGGTTGTTGTCCATTTTATGGTGAGTCTTGTTAACCTCACCGTTACTATCCATGCATAATTTGGACCAATGTGAACTG
The DNA here is from genome assembly GCF_017639515.1 of Carcharodon carcharias. Lineage (NCBI taxonomy): Eukaryota > Metazoa > Chordata > Chondrichthyes > Lamniformes > Lamnidae > Carcharodon > Carcharodon carcharias. The sequence goes on from NC_054470.1 coordinate 153,600,495, forward strand.
TATAATTGAAGCACCACGCCACAGGGGTCCTGGTGTGATCCAGTAGTTAACTTGTGATTCCAATTGTTCATATATTATGTGACCCAGTGCACTTTGTATTTAAATGTAGCATCACAGCAGGCACATTTGGTATTTTCTGTTTATTCTTTTCTCTACATCGTGATTGATATATCGCAACCCATGTTGTCCTTTTTAACTTATTTTTCTGGTAATGATGCATTGTTACCCAATTTTTCTTCTTTTGGGCCATTGCAGAAAGCTCGCAGAGAAACAATTCCAATTTGGGAAACCGGTAGCCCCCCAGAACGTACTAAAATGACAATGAGAGACTTCATCTATTACTTGCCTGATACAAATCCAATGCTGTAAGTGGCCTGGTGATATTCTAAGTATATTTATTATATAATATTCCTGATAGAATGCATTTTAATGGCATGAAATTAGCCTTTTCATACTACATTTATTGTTTATGTGCAAGTAATATGAAGTTTTAATGTTATTTGAATGCAACTCCTTACAGATCTTCATTTGAAGATGAAAAAAGACCACCTCTCCCAGTTCTAACCAAAGAGTGAGTATATGTTCAACCATTTACAAAAATAAGCTTCGTTTTAAAATTAATGCTTTTAGAAAGTCATTGATGTCTTGGTGATTTTCACCAGTTTTTCACTTACCAAGTTTTAACAAAGGAATTTTAAATTAATAATAAAACACTGTTTTTGGTAATGGTGTGAATTTAGTTTTCTGGGATCTGTTGAATCAATGATAAAAATTAAAAATAAACACAATGATTGAAGGATAGAAAATAAGAGCATTTCCCAGTCATCATCACCACATTTATTATTAATGATTCTTAAATTTCCCATTGTCATGACAATTGTAGTGTGAAAGAGTTTAGACTGACATTCACAGTATATCTTGCTATTTATATTGTAGGCCAGAAGAGGGAACCGTTAATTCCCCACCTAATGAGGATGAAGATGAAGAATCTGATGATGCAGTTTTGGGTCCACGAGTCAAAGTAGCTGAAGATGGCTCTATTATTATTGATGAAGAAAGGTAAGACCGCAATACTAAAACATTTATGATTTAAACGCTTTGCCTTGTATTAGCAGGTCATCAATTAGAATTATCTTAAATGAATGAACATGAACAATGATGTTCGGTAATAATTCAAGTATTTTGGTCTAGGGCCTAGTTCCCTGTGTCAAAACTACTCAGTGACCTTGGTTTAAAATCAATGTTGTTTATTTATTCTGTAGCTTTGTAGATTCAAGGGGGCTTTAAATTGGCTTACCCACCTTGGCAGTGGGCAAGTTTTTAGAGGTGATAAATCAGAACAACAATTAACAGTCACTTGAACAGTGCAGATTATTAAGAAAAGCCAGCATGGATTTTTTAAAGGCAAATAGTGGTTAATTATTTCTGAAGAAGAATCATATTTAGCTCCATATTAATTCTGTTTCTCTCTTCATAGATGTTGCCAGACCTGCTGAGTATTTCCAGCACTCTATTTTTATTTCAGATTTCCAGCATCCACAGTATTTTGCGTTTATTTTCATGTTTAATCATCTCGATTGAATTTTTTGATGAGGCAACGGAGGGGATTGATGAGGGTAATGTAGTTGATGTGGTGTGCATGGACTTCCAAAAGGTGTTTGATCAAGTGCCATATAATGGACTATTCAGCATAGTTGAAGCCTATAGAATAAAAAGGAAAGTTACATTTCAGTGGAACGTAGCAACAGAAATAGGCCATTCAACTCCTCGAGCCTGCTTGACCATTCAATCAGCCAGTGGATAATCTATATCTCAAATCCATTTACTTGTCATTAATCCATCATCCCTTGATAACTTAACTGAAAAAAAAACTCTATTGATCTTGATTTTGTACATTTTTTTTACCCAAAATCCATAGCCTTTTTGGGAAGGGGGTTCCAAATTTCCACCACTTGTGTGATTACACCAATTTGAAGATTATACACTCTTGTTTTAGATTCACCTACTTGTAACTACCCTGTTTGACCCTTTAGCAGTCACCTGTCTATCATTTGAATGCAAGGTGCAATACAAGCCAACTTTATACAACCTGTACACGTAATTGACCCCTTTAAGCCATGGTATCATATTGGTGATTCCAAGGCTTCGGGTACAGATTTCCTGAGATTCAGTGCTTAGAACTGAGTGTAGTATTCCAGTGCTGACCAGTGCTCTTGAACTGTAGCATCACTTGCTCAGTTATGAATTCCACCCAATAAATTTAGTCTTTGCAACAAGCACAGCAATAAATGAGAGAATATGCATTGATTGTTCACGGCAGAACATAGTAGGCTGTGTTTTGTAATGGAGGGAGATCATATTGTGTTGTTTTAAGCTTGCAATAATTTTCTGTGGAATACAAATTTATTTGTTTTATTTTTCTTGAAACAAAAAATAGTTTAACGGTTGAGGTTTTGAGGAAGAAGGGACCTAATATAGTTGAAGAAAATGATCCTATTTTTGAGCGTGGCTCTCAAACAACCTATTCCAGTTTTAGGAAGAGCACCCACTCAAAGCCATGGTCCAATAAAGGTATGTATGAAACAAGTTTAACGGCTTATTTAGAAAAAATGGTTTTGCTCTTTGCTCACTTAAGCTGTATTTAAAAGGAAACAAAACTGTTGAACTTCCTTCTTCAAATTTTACTTTTGGACTTTTCCTGATGGTAAAAAAAATTGTTAAAAAATAATCCAATTTCCAGTGTGCTGCATTCCAACTTCATTAAATTGCTTAGAGTCAAATATTTCACGCATTTCAAGGAGCTGTCAATATTCACAACTAAAACTGTTATTAGTTGAAGAAATGCATCCATTTTTATTTGTGCACATCATTTGTTTTCCAGTTTAGCTAATTTTTTTTCAGTTTTATCCTACATAAACAATTATTGCAGCACCATCCTTTGCTGCAAAATGGAGGTTCATAGTTGGTCCCAACCATCCCTACCTTTGAAAGTACAGTCATGTAGTTGATAGTGTAGTACAGGATTGATAATTACTGTCAGTGAATAAAAGTGTTATGGCTGGTCCCTAGTTCACATAATCTTTAAGAGAAATTTACTTTTTTAAAGTTAATCTTTCACGTGAATATACATCTCCACACTAAAAGTCTCATTGGACCTGTGTTGCCCCCATACTATTTTGGCAGAAAGTTGATATCTGGTGGGATAGCTTAAGGAGGATCTTAAAGGCCAAGAAGAAAATGGAGAGGTGAAGAGGTTTAGGTAGGGAAATCCTGGAGTGTGGGGCCTAGTCAGCTGAAGGCACAGTTGCCAGGTGTAATAGGCCAGAGTCAACGGTACAGAGAGTTTAGGGGTGGTTATAAGACTGGACTAGAGGAGGTTTCAGAGATGTAAAGTCATTAAATAATTTGAATACAAGGATAAAAATTTTGCATTTGAGGATGATCAGAAGCCAATGCCGGTCAGCAAAGAGGAGGATGTTAAGCAAGTGACATTGTTGTGTGACAGGATATGGAAAACAGAATTTTTGATACAATATGGGAGAAGAATTATGATGAGTTAAAGTTGGAAGATGTGGCATCAACCAGCATTACAATATTTGAGTCTGGAGATGACAAAGGCATGAATGAGGTTTTATTGGATGATAGGCTGGAGCGTGGAGCCGGATGCAGGTGATGTTGTGGAGGTGGAAATTGGCAGTCTAAATAATCATCAAAATATGGAGTCAGAAGCTTAGCTTGGGTGCCAAACAAGACAATAAGGTTAAGACAGTGAACACAGAATGGGCTGCAAGATTTGGAGTTTGTAGTGAGGGCATAAGACGATACTTTGCAAGAGAAGGCTGGCTGATGGACAAAGAGTTTAACTATACAGAGACAGACTTTGAGGAGGACGAGCTAGAGTAATGCACCATGCTTAAAATCCTGCTACGCAATTTACATATCAAATTGAATGTTATTGCTGGTCTATTTTAGCAATATGCAGTATTGATAAAAGGTGACACCAGGAGGACCCAGAACAGGGAGGGTTGAAGGTGTTTTTTCTTATTGGTTCATGAATATGAGCATTGCTGGCTTGGCCAGCATTTATTGCCCATCCCTAATTGCCCTTGAGAAGGTGGTGGTGAGCTGCCTTCTTGAACTGCTGCAGTCCATGTGTCGGTACATCCACAGTGTTGTTAGGGAGGGAGTTCCAGGATTTTGACCCAGCGACAGTGAATGAACGGCGATATATTTCCAAGTCGGGATGGTAAGTGGCTTGGAGGGGAACTTGCAGGTGTTCCCGTGTGTCTGCTGTCCTTGTCCTTCCACATTTTAGTGGCAGTGGGTTTGAAAGGTGCTGCTTAAGGAAGCTTGGTGAGTTCCAGCAGTGCATCTTGTAGATGGTACACAGTGCTGCCACTGTTCATTGGTGGTGAAGCGAGTGAATGTTTGTGGATGGGGTGCCAATCAAGCGGGCTGCTTTGTCTTGGATGGTGTCAAGCTTCTTGAGTGTTGTTGGAGCTGCACTCATCCAGGCAAGTGGAGAGTATTCCATTACACCCCTGACTCGTGCCTTGTTGATGGTGGACAGGCTTTGGGGAGTCGGGAGATGAGTTACCCACCACAGGATTCCTAGCCTCTGACCTGTTCTTGTAGCCACAGTATTTATATGTCCAGTTCAGTTTCTGGTCAATGGTAACCCCCAGGATGTTGATAGTGGGCGATTCAGCGATGGTAATGCTCGCACTGTCTCCTCATTCCCTTTGATCCCTTTTGCCCCAAGAACTATATTTAATTCCTTCTTGAAAATATACAATGTTTTGGCCTCAACTACTCTCTGTGGTAGTGAATTCCACAGGCTCACCACTCTCTAGGTGAAGAAATTGCTCCTCATCTCAGTCCTAAACGGTCTACCCCATATCCTCAGACTGTGACCTCTGGTTCTGGGCTCCTCTACCATCGGGAACATCTTTCCTGCATCTACCCTAAATAGTCCTGTTAGAATTTTATAGGTTTCTATGAGATCCCCCCTTCATTCTTCTGAACTCCAGTGAATATAATCCTAACCGACTCAATCTCTCCTCATATGTCAGTCCCGCCATCCCAAGAACCAGTCTGGTAAACCTTCGCTGCACTCCCTCTATATCAAGTACATCTTTCCTCAGATAAGGTGACCAAAACTGCACACAATATTCCAGGTGTGGTCTCACCAAGGCCCTGTATATTGCAGCAAGACATCCCTGCTCCTGTACTCGAATCCTCTGGCTATGAAGGCCAACATACCATTTGCCTTCTTTACTGCCTACAGCACCTGCATGCTTACCTTCAGTGACTGGTGTACGAGGACACCCAAGTCTCATTGCACATTCCCCTCTTTCAATTTGTAGCCATTCAGATAATAATCTGCCTTCCTGTTTTTGCCACCAAAGTGGATAATCTCACATTTATCCACATTATGCTGCATCTGCCATGCATTTGCCCACTCACTCAGCTTATCCAAATCACACTGAAGCATCTCTGCATCCACAGCTCACCCTCCCACCCAGCTTTGTGTCATCTGCAAATTTGGAGATATTACATTTAGTTCCCTCATCTAAATCATTAATATATATTGTGAATAGCTGGGGTCCCAGTACCGATCCCTGTGGTACCCCACTAGTTACTGCCTGCCATTCGGAAAAAGACCTGTTTATTCCTACTCTTTGTTTCCTCTCTGCCAACCAGTTTTCTATCCATCTCAATACACTATCCCCAATCCCATGCGCTTTAATTTTGCACGCTAATCTCTATGTGAGATGTTGTCGAAAGCCTTCTGAAAGTCCAAATAAACCACATCCACTGACTCCCCCTCATCAACTCTACCTGTTACATCCTTTGAAAATTTCCAATAGATTTGTCAAGCATGATTTCCCTTTCGTAAATCCATGCTGACTCTGTCCTATCCTGACACTGTTTTCCAAGTGCTCAGCTATTAAATCTTTTATTAACGGACTATAGAATTTTCCCCACTACTGCTGTCAGGCTGACTGGTCTATAATTCCCTATTTTCTCTCTCACTCCCTTTTTAAGTCGGGTTACATTTGCTGCCCTCCAATCTGTATGAGCTGTTCCAGAGTCTATAGAATCTCAGAAGATGACCATCAATGCATCCTCTATCTCTAGGGCCACTTCCTTAAGCACTCTGGGATGTAGATTATCAGGCCCTGGGGATTTATCGGCCTTCAATTCCATCAATTTCGCCAACACCATTTCCCTACTAATACTGATTTCTTTCAGTTCCTCTCCCTCACTATACCCTGTATTCCCCAACATTTCTGGTATGTTATTGTGTCCTCCTTTGCGAAGACAGAATCAAAGTATGTATTTATTTGGTCAAGCATTTCTTTGTTCCCCATTATAAATTCCCCTGTTTCTGATTGTAAGGGACCTACATTTGTATTCACCTATCTTTTTCTCTTCACATACCTATCGAAACACTTGCGGTCAGTTTTTATGTTCTCCGCAAGCTTACTCTTGTGCTCTATTTTCCCCTTCTTAATCAATCCCTTGGTCCTCCTTTACTGAATTCTAAAGTGCTCCCAATCCTCAGGCCTGTTGTTTTTTCTAGCCAATTTGTATGCCTCTTCCTTGGATCTAATACTATCTGTAATTTCCCTTGTAAATCATGGTTTGGCCACCTTTCCTGTTTTACTTTTGCGCCAGACAGGAATAAACAATTGTTGCAGTTCACCCAAGTGCTCTTTGAATGTTTGCCATTGCCTATCCACCTCATCTGTTTAAGTAACATTTCCCAATCCATCATAGCCAACTGACGCCTCATACTATCGTAGTTTCCTTTATTAAGATTCAGGACCCTAGTCTCAGAATCAACCACGTCACTCTCCATCTTGTTGAAGAATTCTATCATACTATGATAGGGGCCTCGCAAACTAGGTTGCCAATTATTCTTTTCTCATTACACAATACCCAGTCTATGATGGCCTGTTCTCTATTTGGTTCCTCAACGTATTGGTCCAGAGAACCATCCCGTTTACACTCCTGGAATTCCTCCTCTATGGTATTGTTACTAATTTGATTTGCCCAATCTATATGCAGATTAAAGTCACCCATAATTACAGATGTTCCTTTATTGCATGCATATCTAATTTCCTGTTTAATGCCATTCCCAACATCACCACTATAGTTTGAGGGTCTGTGTACAACCCCACTAACATTTTTTGCCCTTTAGTGTTTCTCAGCTCTACCCATACAGATTCCACATTGTTGGAGCTAATATCTTTCCTCACTATTGTGTTAATTTCCTCTTTAACCAGCAATGCAACTCCACTGCCTTTTCCTTTTTGTCTGTCCTTCCTAAATACTGAATACCCCTGGATGTTCAGTTCCTATCCCTGGTCACCCTGCAGCCATGTCTCTGTATGTTTACATCTGTTTGCGTGGTTAATTCATCCACTTTATTGCGAATGCTCCTTGTGTTAAGACACAAAGCCTTAAGGCTTGTCTTTTTTAAATTACTTGTCCTGTTCCCACTATTTTTCACTGAAGCCCTGTTTGATTCTTGCCCTTGATTTCTTTGCCTATCACTTTTCTTATTCCCCTTTCTGTCTTTTGTTCTTGCCCTTGATTCCCCCTCCTCTCTCTCTCTCCTTGTACCGGTTCCCATCTCCCTGCCATTTTAGTTTAAACCCTCCTCAACCACTCTAGCAAATATTCCCCCCTAGGACATCAGCCCAGGTGTAACCCATCCAGTTTGTACTGGTCCCACCTCTCCCAGAACCTGTCCCAATGTCCCAGGAATCTGAAACCCTCCCACTTGCACCATCTCTTCAGCCAAGTATTCGTCCAATGTATCCTGCTATTTCTACTCTGACTAGCACGTGGCACTGGCAGTAATCCTGAGATCACTACCTTTGAGGTCCTACTTTTCAACTTACTTCCTAACTCCCTATATTCTGCTTTTAGGGACCTCATCCCTTTTTTTACCTATGCCGTTTGTCCCAATGTGTACCACAGCCACTAACTGTTCACCCTCCCCCTTCAGAATGTCCTGTAGCCGCTCTGAGACACCCTTGACCCGAGCACCAGGGAGGCAGCATACCATCCTGAAGTCTCGTTTGTGGCCACAGAGATGCCTATCTATCCCCCTTACAATTGAATCCCCTGTAACTATTGCATTCCCACACTTTTTTGTTCCTCTCCTGTGCAGAGCCAACCGTGATGCAACGAATTTGGCTGTTGCTGCTTTCCCCTGAGAGGCCATTCCCCTCAACAGTATCCAAAGCAGTATATTTGTTTAGCAGGGGAATAACCACAGGAGATTCCTGCACTGCCTGCCAATTCTCTTGCTCTGCCTGGTGGTCACCCATTTCCTCCCTGCCTGTGGACTCTTAGCCTGCGGCATGACCACCTCTCTATACGTGCTATCTTGTGAAATGAAATCCATTTTTTTACACTAATCTTTGAGTCACATATTCAACTCTGGTTGTATTGATTCTATGCAAATTTGTTCATGCCTCAGGTAGCAAGCAAGAGATCGTTACCATTTGTGGTTCTGCTTTTTAATTTAGCTGCTAGTTGCTCATGTTCCCAGAGCCGATTTATTTTTTTAATTCTACCTTTGGTACCTACCTGGACTACTGCACCTGGATTCTTCCTCTCCAGCCTTGAGAAGATGTTCTTAACCCTGGCACTGGGCAGGCAAAATGGTCTTCAGGGCTCGCGCTCTCAGCTGCAGAGAACAGTATCTATTCCCCTGTCTAAGTCCCCCATGATTATTACATTCCCCCCCAACCAAAACTTGAATTGCCCCCTGTACCACTAGTACTAGTTTTCCCCCTGCTTTTTCAAACTCTTGAACCCCATCCACCACCTTAAACAATCATTCCCTCTCCACTGCTAGCGCACAGTGGCAGCAGTGTGTACCATCTCATGGATGTGCAGCAGCAACTCATGAAGCTTTCTTTGAATGCAACTTTGAAACCTGCAACCTCTACCACTTAAAAGGACAAGGGGCAGCAGCCGCAAGGGAACACCACCACCATCTGCATTCCCTTTCATCCAGTCAAACACCATCCTGACTTGGAACTATAATGCTCTTTCCTCACTGTTGCTGGAAACCGGGAATTCACTTCCTTTCAGTGGTATGGGTGTACATACAACACGTGGATTGCAGTGGTTCAAGGAGGTGGCCCTCCACCACCTTCTCTGTAATTGGGGATGGGCAACAACATCCATATCCCATGAATGTAAAGAAAAGTAAGTTGTAAAAGAGCTGACAGTGTTGTACTAAGACTTTGGCACAGTTGTGTGTTGTAATGTACACATTTAAAGACATGCTAGTAACTCTTTCTAACGTTCTGCAATTTCTTTTTTATTTTGTTTTATATTGCATAATTTTTGTTTTAAAAAAAGTAATTTTTTTGCCTTGTGTTGATTCTATTTGTAATATATTGGTTCCTTTAGTAAATTTCTACGTTTTAATTCTTTCCAGAAACAGACATGTTCTTTCTAGCAATCAGTATGGTTGGGACAGATTTTTCTATGATTGGCCAACTGTTCCCCAACAGGACAAGAATAGAAATAAAGGTAATTTCAATTGTCTTCTGAACTTTGTTCTCTAATCATCTAGTAGTTAATCGAATCATAGAACTTTACAATACAGATGGAGGCCATTTGGCCCAACGAATATGCATTTTTGGGTCTTGCAGAAGCAGAGTATTGACCTGTATATCAAAACAAATGCATGTTGCTCTATTGCAAGTTGGAACATGTAAGCATGCTTGTCTTTATCAACACTTTATATAGTATACACAAGATACAGGGAAAAAAAGTTTAAACAATCACTTTTACAAAAGTGAAAAATATTTTTATTAACAGTTTTTTTTCCGCAGAACAAGTTTAAACGTGAAGAAAAATTGAATTCGTGGAGGATTGACAAAGCATTCAGTAAGTATGCTAGTTTTTAAATGGGCAGAAGATTCTCTACTTCACTGATACTATTGCATGCTTGCATAAGGTGTGAAGACCAGGCAAGCAATTTGAACACCAACAGCGTAACTGGAGAGCAGTGATACCACAGGAGTGAACTTCATGATATTTGGATTACTAAGGGTATGGGAAAATGAGCAGTAAGCAATCAGCCTATTAAATCTTGGCTAATTTTAAGAGAAGATTTACTGCTGGACTGCTTTTCCTAACTTGTTTGCTTTGTGTGGAGTCTGTGGTTTCCCATATGGTTTAATGGCCCTGTGGGCCCAGTGTTTCTTTTAATAATAATATACAGTTGCTCCATTGTTTCTACTTTGCTTGGTAGTTGAAGTTTTAGCTTGTCACCTTGTACCCCATCAGTGTCTGTTCTACGTTGATGGGTGTCTTGCTCTGGTATGTTTCAATTTGCTCATTGTCACATAGAGGAGAAGAAGCCACTTGATCTGGAATTTTTTGGAGACCTGTTAACCCGCGTTTTGGAAGCGGAATCAAAGAAGAAGAAAGAAAGGAATGAGAAAATCAAAAGCCAAGTTCCAAGGAAGCCATCAACAACCAAACGGAACAGGAAAGGTAAAATAGTTTTAAAATATTTAATTATCTTCAGTCATGGCCATTTTACAGCAAACTAACAAAGACGGTACTTTCTTCAAACTACTATGTAGCACAGATTTTGTATTTCAAAATCAACATATACTCTTTTTAAAGACCTTAACTATAGTTCCATATCTTTGGAATTTTTTGGGCCTTTTGCTTTAAACTGAGATTGAAAGTTGAGAGTGAAACAACAGAGATCTAAACGTCTTGTACCATTGTGTCATAAAGGCCAGCCAAAAAGGACTGTTTGGATAATCTGAGGTAGAGACCTTGATCATTTTTCCTTCTCTGGGTAAAAACTCGGTTACTGCTAATGGCTAAACTAGGCTAAAGTTGAGATCATTGTTTAGAGAAAGGCTGATTAGAAATAATTATTTGAAGTTGGGATTACAGGCACTGAGACACTGCACTAATGTGGTACTCTGACGGCATGTTAGAATACTATCCATTTTTTTTGCTTTAGAAAATTTACCATTTTAGATGGTGTGTGACAGAATGGCCTCATTCTTGTTATAATGGGAGGTGTCAAAATCTGTCATGTTACGACAAAGCTCAAATATTTTTAAAATAAAGCTTATGAGGAAGGAATCGTGACTTTTAAGGGCATTTAAAAACCAATTTACTGAACACAGTGCTTCCTGTTAGCTCCCTTTTACTGCTATTTTTCTCCCTCTTCCCTCCATGCCTCCACCTCCCACTTCTCCCAAAGTCATTAATGCGTTACTCTAATATGGTTTCACAAACATTGGTTTCCATCCAGTATATGGTTCAAGTGATGGTAACCAAGGGAGTGAATGCCAGAGGATATTTGGCCATGTGGACATCTCAGCCAAACCTTTACCTGTCATAGCAGATGTAGCCACATATACACTTTTAGCAGGAGTTACTGGATAGCCATTAGAAACGGTAACCTAATTCATTTTCCGTACCCCAAGAGTTCCAAAGCTACTTGTGATATCCTAGTTGTTGCCTTGAATGAGGTCAGCATGGACTGCAATCAAACTTGGAACCTACCATATACATATATGTAGTTCTGCTGCTCCTTAGTCAGCTGAGTGTAGTGGGAAACCCTTTCAAGTATCTTTAAATAAATGTTTAATGTTGTCTATTCAGTTTTGTTGTGTAGTTGCGCATTGTCCACACCTGATCCTTCACTCTGCACCAGCATCATGATATATGGCTTGGTATTTACATTAGCACTTCATAAGAGAAAATCCACAGATGTAAACTTATGGAACCTTTAGGCTTATCCTTTGGTGACAGTGCTGAATAGAGAAACCTGTGTGCTCATATCAAAAAGGTAACATACATATGCACACCATTTCTGTTGCTCAGCTTCAGAGCTGTTCTTAGAGTTATTCTGTTTCACTTGCTGTGAAGCACTGACTGTGACATCAACTGACCTTAATGAGAAGCATTAGTAAAGTTCGGGTTGAATAAACAGGGCAGAAGTGCATTTTTAGGGCAGAGTAACAGAGCTTTAACTATTTCTGACTACTGTACTTGACCTAAGTGTGCCTTAATGCTGACACTTGGTGAATGAAAGCTGTTCCTTTTCCAGTACTTATTGCTCATCTTGATGAGCAAACAAATCATAATCATTGCATTTGTGCTAGCAGATGCAAATTAGATTTCTATCTGTGCTAATGACCTCTCTCTTCCATTGTGGAATCTATCTACTGAAATATTTTTGATAAACATTTTTACACTGAATGTAGAGAAATAAATTGTATCAAAACTCATTCCATTGCAATGAGATTATAATCTCTTATACATTAGCAAATATGTGTAAAAGTAAACTTTTGGTCCTTGGGATACTGAGTTGGATAATTTTTAACAAAGAAAACAATTGATGGATCTATGAAGTATGGTATTTTTGAACTGAATTTTTTTGCCCCTATAGTGTGCATTTTCCGTAATAATTTGCTTGTAAACTTGCAAAAGTTGTACACATGCAAATGGTTCTGTAACAATGAATGCTTGTTATCTTATGTCTTTTTACATATCTTGTGCATTTAGGAAAGAAATTGACAGAGATAGAAAGTGATCCTGATGACCCTGATCCAGTTGAAGTTGGTGACACTGAATTAGTTGAAGCTGACGCTGATGGTGTAGTGGAGGGAACTGAGGCATCTTGCAGTGGAGAAGGTCAGGAAGATACAGAGAAAAGAGAAACTATATCAAAGCCCCTCCCAACCAAACGCAAGCGAAAACGGAAAAAAGAAGTTGCTGCAGACCTAGCAGTACAAAAAACTGCTGAAGAACCACCTCAGAAGGAAAATGGTTCTCAGGAACCAAAGCAGAAAGTACGGCAGTGCAAGAAAGGTAAGAATTGTTGAGTTCTCTATCTATTGTATTAAAGGCAATCAGTCCTGTTTTCCCCCATTCTTCTCCAGGCTATGCACCAACTGTGGGCAAGATGGTTGACAGAGAACAAAATCATGAGGGTGTTAATCCGAAAAGAGCATCATTTGAGACTTTGGTAAACAGTCTCTGCTGCAACAGATCTAAAAGGAGCTTCTAAATAAAATTACTTGGAAGGGGAAAAGCAGAAAGGTCAGAAACTTAATTATAGTGACAGCCTATGTCTCTAACATCCTGGTACAATCTGCCTTTGTACTTGCTGAAAGAAGTTCAGTTCTTCATTCTGACCCTGCCCATATTTCAGGATTTGCAGTATTCATTGTTGTAGTGATGATGGTGATTCTGTGATTTGTTTTGTTGCGTTTTATCATTCATCTCTTCTGAAGTTCTCTTCCTCCAGCCAACCCCTCAAGCCAGTTCAGTGTACTTTCATTGAAAAGCCAAGATATTGCTAGTCCTCTGTCATTGGTGCTCTTTAGCTGGCTGCTGGGAAGTACACGAGATACCTGTGGTGACTGACCCCCTTCAAGTTTCCTTTTCATGAGCAAGTGGCTGGTTACTATTTGCCTTTACAAAATGCCACAACTGGGAAGTTGAAAATTGCAGGCCGAAATATATTCTGACCGAAGTTGAGCGTTTTTGCCTGTGGATGCATTGGTTTTTTCTTCTTTTGATACCAATCAACTTAAAATGCCAAGTTCATTTACAGAAAATAACTCAGACTGTTGAAATACATTACACCTAGAGAGCAAATGATGAGAATTTGGTAGTTGTCAGGGAGACATGCATGTGTAACAGCACTAGATACGCTAACATCACTCTGTTGCCTGCTTGTTTTGTTCATTGTGTTTGAATTGCAGTTAACAGTCAAAGGCAACTTAAATGTGTGAATTATTCAATAAATTGAAATAGTGTCATGGGGTTTTGTTAGGCTCTTGGGATTGCTGCAGTGTCCTAGATTCTTTGCACTCTAGGAAGTAAGGGCTTGCTATTGTACTGAACCAAACCAAATATCTGGGGTGAATATTAAGTGTGTAGCTGAGACTGCACTACATGTCACAAGATAGATTCTTGGTCTGTGTCAAATTAGTTGATATTAGCATGGGTAATAGTAGACATGCTGCAATTGGCCACAATATTCCTGGATTAGGAATGTAACAGTTGTAATGGTTCCTCCTTCTCTTTACTATCTAGTAGTACTTTCTGTAGATGTGCATGCATAAACATAAGGTGAGGACAGGATCAGGCTCAGCAGTTGTGGCTGCAAACAATTAGCTTACAAACACTCTTAGGTCATTTTGGCTAAACAGACTATTTTGGACCAGGCATTGGAGGATGCCTGGCTCATGTGCTATCCTGTCCCATTAAGGCAACAACACTTTTAGAATAAAAAAATAATAGAATAACAATTGTTGCACTCTGTAAAGCAGTATAAAGCAGTATGCTTGAACTCAATTCCGTTGTGCCACTACATCAAACGGATTTATAGAGCTATGCATATTGCCTGAAGGGAAACTAACCCACTTGAATTTGAAGCTAAGTGAATACAAAATGCTTTTTTCTGGCTTCAGTTGCCATAATGATTATATTTTTGGTAAACAATTTGAATAGGAATCCAGAAATCTTCAACTTCGAATTCTGATCAAGACGTCAGTGTTGGGGAGCAAATTGCAGAAGGCGGAGATGAATACCATATGGTCAATGGTGAAATATCAACTAATCAAGGGACCTCTGAAAACAAACGGCCTTCATCAGAAACTAAGAGAAAAGAGAAGAGCAATGATCAAAATAAACCCTTTAGGTAAATTGTGTTTATATAGTGCTTTTAATGTAATGACTGTAGTTTTGGGGTCTCCTAGCTGCTGTCCAAAGCTGTCCCCTCACCCTGGCAATTCTCCTTCTATTTAAAGTAAACGATAAATGCCTTTTTAGTGACTCTTTGTAGCCTGTCCATTCGCCTGTTCATTCACCTGTCACCTGAGCTGAGGGAACTGGGTGCAAGCATTAAGGCCCACTTGCTGTGGCACAATCACATTTGGGCCTCCATGATGTGTAAATCACAGTACTGTTACAGTGCAGAAGGAGGCCATTTGGCCCATCAAGTCTGCACTGACTCTCTGAAAGCGCATTCTACCTAGTCCCATTCCCTGCCTTATCACAGCCTTGCACGTTCTCTCTTTTCAGGTAGCAATCCCTTTCGAATACCTTGATCGAACCTGCCTCCACCACACTTTCAGGAAGTTTGTTCCAGACTCCAACCACCTTCTGGGTGGAAAAAGTTTTTCCTTACATCATATTTACTCTTTTTGCCAATTATTTTTAATTTTTGCCCTTTAGTTCTTGATGCTGCCTTGAGTGTGAACAGTTTCTCACTACTTACCCTGTCCATACCCCTCAGGATCGTAAATACCTCTATCAAGTCTCCTCTCAGCCTTCTTTTCTCCAAGGAAAACAGTCCCAACCTCTCCAATCTATCCTCATAGTTACAGTTCTTCATCCCAGGAATCATTCTTGTGAATCTCCTCTGTTCTCTCTCCAATGCCTTCACATCTTTCCTCAAGTATGGCACCCAGAACTGGACACAGTTTTCCAGTTGAGGCCGAGCTAGTTCAACATGACCTCCTTACTCTTGTACTCAATGCCCCTATTAATAAAGCCTAAGATACTATCTGCTTTATTAACTGCCCTCTCAACATGCCCTGCCATCTTCAATGACCTATACACATATACACTGAGGTCCCTCTGTTCTTGCACCTCCTTTAGAGTTTCTCCCTTTGTTTTATTCTGTCTCACCATATCTTTCCTTCCCAAACGAACCACCTTGCACTTCTCTGCATTGTACTTCACCTCTGACTTGTCTGCCCATTCCACCAACATGCCTAAATCCTTTTGAAGTTCAAGACTATCTCCATCACAGTTGACAACATTTCCAAGCTTCGTATCATCTGCAAATTTTGAACTCATGCCCTGCACACCACAGGCTAAGTCATTAATCTATATCAGGAACAGCAAAGGTCCCAACACTGACCCCATGGGGAACTCCAGTACAAACTTTCCTCCAATCTGATAAACAACCGTTTATCACTATTCTTCGTTTCCTGTCACTCGGCCAACTTCTTATCCATGCCTACTTTCCCTTTTGTTCCATGACCTAGAATTTTGCTCGCAAGTCTGTTGTGTGGCACTGTATCAAATGCCTTTTGAAAATCCATATCAACAGTGTTTCCTTTATCACCCTTCTGTTACCTCCTCAAAAAACTTCAACAAGTTAGTTAAATATGATTTTCCCTTGATGAATCCATGCTGGCTTTCATTAATTATCTTGCTCTTGTCTAAGTGATTATTGATTTTATCCCGTACTATAGTTTCCAGAAGTTTCCCTACCACTGAGGTCGAACTGACTGGCCTGTAGTTGCCAGCTTTATTCTTGCACCCTTTTTGAACAAGGGTATAACATTTGCAGTTCTCCAGTCCTCTGACAACTCCCCTGTGCCTAAGGAAGACTGGAAGATTATCACTAGTGCTTCTGCAATTTCCATTCTCACTTCCCTCAGCACCCTCTCATCCAGTCCTGGTGTATCTTATCTATTTTAAGTAAAGATGGTCTTTCCAACACCTCCTTCCTCTTGATTATAAGTTCTTCCAGTGTACCTATTACCTCCTCTCGTTGGCCTGAGTAGCAAGTTCTTCCTTTGTAAAGACAGATACAAAATACTTGTTCGACACCACCTATTTCTCCAGCCTCCACATGGAAGTCCCCTTTTTTGTCTCTAATTGGCCCTACTCTTTCTTTTATCACCCTTGTATTATTTACATGCTTATAGAAGACCTTAGGATTCCCTTTTATGTTTGCTGCCAGCCTCTATTCATGCTTTCTCCTTGCTTTTCTTATTAGTTTCTTCAGTTCCCCTCTGGTCCTTCTAATTCAGCCTGATTCTCCATTGTATTTTCTACCTGACATCTGTCATACGTGCACTTCTTCATTTTCATCTTTACCTCTATCTCTCTCGTCATCCAGGGCGCTCTGGATTTATTTGTCCTACCTTTCCCCTTGAAGGGAATATACCTTGACATTGCCTGCAATACTTTTTCTTTGAAGGTGACCCATTGTTCAGCCACTGTCTTCTCTGCCAACACTTGATTCTAACTCACTCGACTCAGATGCATTCTTATCCCATCAAAGTTGGCTTTCCCCCAATTGATTATCCCTGCCCTGTATCTTTCTCTGTCCTTTTTAAACCAACTCAGTCATCAGAACCAGGTCGAAATGTGCGTGTCATCATGTTGGATTGGAAACATACTGCTGTAGAAAATTGTCTTGAACACATTCCAGGAACTCTTGCCCCTCTTGTCTTTGGTACTATTTCTATCCCAGTCTGTATTTGGATAATTGAAGTCCCCCGTTATGATTACTCTATAACTCTCGCACCTCTCTGTGATTTCTTTGCAAATTTGTTTCTCCACATCCCTTCCACTATATACTATGCCAGTCAATGTTATTGCACTTTCCCATTCCTTACCCCTAGACGTAGAGATTCTGTCCTTGACCCCTCTGGAGCATCCTCTCTCTCCAGTACTGTAATACCATCTTTAACCAGAAAATGATGTGTGAGGCATGCTGTTGTCATCCTGCTAAGTTAAAATTACATTTACAGGCTTGTGCCTACTTCAAGTTCAAATGCTCTACTGTCCCTCACCCCAATAGGCCCCATAAGTGGAAGTGATACACACAGGCTCTTTTTTTCCCTTCTGCTTTATCCCTGACAAATAAATATACACTTGGTGAAAAGCAGACAAAAATTGACCCAATGAAGGTATGTACCTATGCCAACAAAATGTCTGATAAAATTCTCTCATAACACGTTCTTTTACAAATAAAGGTCTCTGATGACCTTCCTACAAGAAAGGAAATTGCAGGTAGTTATTAAGGGAACTGGGTTACAAATGGGGTGGGTGGGGAGGTGTTGGTGGTGGTTGCTGGTATTGGGTGGAGTGCCCCAGGGATTTGTTCAGGGATCTTTCTTGTTCCAGGTGTCCGTAACTAACTTGGGGTTAAATGTCCTAAATATGGTTGTATTTGGAGTGGGCATCAGAATGGTGGTGATGGTGAGGTGGGGGAAGACAATGGAGGCAGAGGAGATATACAAGCTATAAAACAAAGCTTTTGACTTCACTGGGTTTTTACTGGGAGGAAGTTCAAAATGGAGAAATGCAACACAATACATGAAATGAAGGTAAAACTAGCAAGCACATTGATGTGCTAGAACTTTCCATGCAGAAAGTGGAAGAGATCCAAAGATGTTGGCCAAACAGTGAGATAATAAGTAAACTAAACAATTATATTGCTAAGCCAGTTGAGTTCAAATCCTTGGAAGCTGAACAATAATCTGGTTAGGGTACATCTGGAATACTCAATGCATTTTTAGTTGGTGCAACATAAGGAAGCAAGGGCCTTGAGCAGTACAAAGTATGCAATGAGGCTATTGCTCAGTGTCAAACAGAGATCCATATGTAACATCTTGATAAGCTGAGGTCCTTAGCTTGTTAAGTAATGTATCTGAGGAAATGTTAGTTATATTGGATAGCTAATGGAATATAGTAAACTTGAAATAGTAATTTCAGAAAACAAAATAATGCAAATAATATATTCTGCAGAAGAACAAGTTAAAGTAAAATTCATGGATTAAACCTTTTCTAAAAGAAACTTTGTTCTAGGAATTGTAAAGCTGTAATTTAAGAAGAGTAAAAACATCCTTGTGACTGTTGCATCTACTCATGAAGCTGCAACGCCTCTGAATAGTATGATTGTTCAAGGAGCGTTTTTTCATTAATTTTGTTTCAAGAACTTGGGTGCAATGGAAAATTGACAGAAAATCATCATGGTGTGATAAGGAGTGCTTTTCTTGTGGTTGTGGTTAAGTCACATTATTTACACAGAACTTTACGTTTGCACTGGGAGTGCTTCATTCTGACATTTGGTGTTCAAAGTAGAAACGACACATTCACAAAACAGAAATCCTAATCATGGCGAACACAAAAAGAAACAAAATTAAGGTAAAAGTGGATGTTTGTAGCCGGGAACTGCATGCCAATGAGAATTATTTCTTAGGATTCCACTGTATTTTTCCAAGTTAATTGGTCAATGCTAGTGGTGTAGCATGAATCTTGAAAATTAGGTTGCATTTTAAATTTCTCAATTTCATTTTGAAGTTATTCTGGTGTTTAATTATTTGTTTCAGTGACCATGAAAGTGTAGCAGTATCAGAAGCAACCTCACCAGTTACAACAGAAAATGATAAGAAATCACAACATGTTCGCCTCCAGAAGCCTAAACCTAATTTAAAAGTGGTTGGAAGAAAAAGAGCAGGTGGAAAAGGGAGTGATAAAACTGCTTCAGAAGCTTTTGCATCTTACGATGACGTAAAGGAAGACAAGAGTGACAAACTGAAAGAATCATCTGGGCAGGATCAGGATGCTACCAATGATGAATCTTCTGTTATCATGAATAATGAAATGTCTGAAAAGGTGTGTAAAATATATACTGTTCTTTAAGTATACGGTGAAACCTGCAAATTCCGGGCATTCTGGGGACTGGCATCAGCTATCTTTTTTTTTGCCGGTATTCTTATTTTAAAAATGGTCATTGTGTGCACTGTAAAATGTTTTCCCAGCAATGGGAGGCGATAGCATAGTGGTATTGTCACTGGACGAGTATTCCAGAGACCCAGGATATCAGTATTCTAGGGACCCGGCTTCAAATCCCACCATGCAGATGGTGAAATTTGAATTCAATAAAATAATCTGGAATTATTAGTTTGATGACCACAAAACCATTGCCGATTGTCGTAAAACCCACCTAGATCACTAATGTCCTTTAGGGAAGGAAATCTGCCATCCTGGTCTGGCTTACATGCGACTCCAGACCCTCAGCAATGTGGTTGACTCTTAAATGCTCCCTGAACAAGGGCGATTAAGGATGACCAATAAGTGCTGGCCTAGCCACTGATGTCCACATCCCATGGACAGATAGGAAAAAAATTGAAGAACCAGTTGAGTCTATGATCTGCTCCTAATAAGCTGTAACAATGCTAAGAATCCCCCTCCCACACATCAGAATTTGGCTCTGATCACTTCACAGTTCTACAATTGAAATTCCCACTTGGAGTATAACTTCAGTAATGAAGTATAGTTCTCAGTTCTACTTAGTAAAGTTAGGGTAGTCACAGATCAGCGTGAGAGAGAAATGTGATGACAGATTGTGCAACTACATTGAAGCTTCCACAAACAAGCCTTAGAACGGATTGATAACATTTGGGATGAAAAACAGAAAAAAAATCACTCCATGAATGAAACTGCAGTTTTCTGGTTGAGCAGTGAGTCTGCAGGAAGACTGACTGGTGGCTGGGGATCTACATGCCTGTTTATCACTCAATACATAGAAATCCAGGATGGGTATCCAGAAGGCCAAAGCTCTTCAAATAAGTAGATCCACCATCAAAAGCTGAGGAGAAGATGATGATGGCAAAGTCAGAGGGGAACAGCTTCCAGAAGTAACTGAAAGAGTGCATTGATGTTGGGGTAGGAAGGAATGGTGCCCCCCGTTGTTTGCACCTGGAAGTGTGGTAAGACCTGTGCATACAGGTCAGGATGAGGCAGTTGTTAGTTTTCTGAAAGAATTTCTCACCTCAAGTTAGAACAGTTTCTCTTTTGCTATGGCTGCTGAGTCACAAAAGGAGTGTCTCTCATAAAATGGCTGCCACTTTGCACAGGAAACAACTTGCAAGGAGAAGTACATGTGATTCCGATTCTATAGGTTGTGCCCTGTGTTTAAAGTCATAAAACGGCTTGGTGCATTGAAGGCTATTATTTGTGTTTTATACTTTGCTAGTGCTTGTGGTTTCACATTGCCTCTTGTATATTGCATCATACAAGTTACTTGGGGGTCTCAATAAGTATTTTTGCAGGTGTCTGTTTTTAGAGCATGTCCGTTTCTACAGTTTTCACTGTACTGTGATTCATTAATTGTGCCAACCATTGGGAGAAATCCTTTGGCTAGCAAGCTGTACCTGTGTGCTTGTTAAAGCTAGAAATCAGCTGCAATTCATTTGGCAGCCTTCTTTCTTGAGTTGGAAGATTATGGTTTCAAGTCCCATTCTAGAACTAGAGCCCAAAAATCAATATTGACACTCCAGTGCAGCATTCAGTGAGTGCATTGTTGAGACGTTAAACCGAGGCCTCATCTGCCCCCTTAGGTGGATGTAAATGATCCAGTGGCACAATTTCAGTGAAGAGTAGGGGAGTTCTCCATTGTGCCCTGGCATTATTTAACCCTCAAACATAATCACAAACACTGATTGCCTGGTCATTATTACATTACTATTTGTGGCAGTGCTGTGTGCAAACTGGGATTTCCAATGTTACAATAGGGACTACACTTCAAAAGTACTTTTACTATGAAGAGCTTTGGGAGGTCCAAGATTGTGAAAGGTGCTAGATATAAATACATTTATTTTCTTCCAACCTTCAGAACTTTGTGGTACAGGACTTGAAATGAAGAGCATAGCAACAGTAGCTAGTAGAAGTAAAGTCTAAAAATATAAGAGGAGAAAAGGTTGAAAGGAAATTTGTTAGAGGTATTGAAAATCTTGAGGGGCGTGGATAGATTAGTTAGGGAGAAACTGTTCCCATTGGTGGAAGAATTGAGAATCAGAGGGCATAGATTGTCAAAAGAAGCAATGGCGACATAAGGAAAAACATTTTCATGCATTGAGTGATTAGCAATGCACTGTCTGAGAGTGTGGTGGAGGCAGGGTCAATTGAGGCTTTCAAAATGGAATTAGACCATTGACTGAAAAGGAAAAAAATGCAGTGCTGTGGGGAAAAGGCAAGGAAATAGCAATAGGTGATCTGGCTCTCTGAAAGAGCATAACAGACATAATGGGCTGAATGGCCTCCTGTGCTATTACCATTCTATGATTATATAAATATTCTTACATGGTGCATCTAATAGCAGTGTTAGGTCCACTGGATAATTCATGTTCTTCGTGTTGTTTGATTGTTTAAACTCCTGTTTATGTAGCAGCCTTGTAGGGTTTCAGTACAGTGCCTGATATCAATTTTCAACTTACAAGATTAGCTTTGTTTGTATACTATTCCTAAACGGTCTGGAAGGGATGCCAGTAATGGCGCCTACAGTATTGGACAAAATTACACAACTATTTTGATATCAGGAAAGGGCTTGTGAGCTTTGAGATTTGTTTTCCCAGCAGCAAAATTAATCTCTTTATGACTTTTTCTGAATGGCTTTTTTTCCCCCAATTCAGTATAACTTTGAACTGGTTTTACTTTTATATAGGAGGTCAGCAGTGTACTGATGCCAGAAACAATAGAAGGTGGCAAAACTGTAACTGAGGAGATATTAGCAAATAAAGCACAAGATGCTGCCACTGAATCACGGTAACAAATTGCATTTTCTTGTCTTTTTTGTTTTGTTTCAGTAGAGCACACCATTCATTGGGCAGACAGACAGATCATCTGCTCTCAGGTTGTTTTCGGTGATGCGGCCTGTCCGTTGCTTAGTAGATTTGAGAGTGATTTATCTTGATTTTTCAGTTCCTTCACAAGGCATACTTTATGAAACGGTATTATGTCAACTGCTGAATTATTCTTGGCTCCTATTAATGATACAATATAAAAGTGAACAACTGCAAAGCTTAATTACTACCAAGAAACTGTTTTTAAGGATTTCTTAGTGGAGGGTCAATGTCTGTAGCAGGGATCAAAATATTTTTTTAAGGACTCTTTTTGGAAAAAAAAACTGCCTAGCTTAATTTTGCTGAGGGCTACTTTTTGTTTTTCGGGGCTACATTTTGGTTTTCGGGAGGCTACTCTTTCATTTCACATGCATTCAGGATACCATTCTTCCTTAGGTTTTTGTTATTTTCTGTGAAATTTGGATTCTATGTACAATTGCCAATTTATAGTAATAAACTAAGAGCAGATTTGTCTCAAATTCCAACTATTTGACAGAATGAAACAGCGATCAGGTACAAGGAGCAGTTTATGGGGGTTAGTAACAGACCAGATGACTTTCTGCATGGTTGACTTTGGTAATATGTACAACATCTCGAGAGACCCTAGTGTGGCTGATGAAGTTTTATGTCATTCGTGAATGATTGAATCAAGCAATGGCATTCAATTGGAAGCTGCAGACTGTGGAATTTGGATAATGGAACATGCAATCAGAAAAAGAATAAGAACAGCTGGCATGAATGAAGTCAGCCACAACTGGGATAAATTGATTGTACAGTAGCCTACTGCCCACTGTGGAAATTACAAATATGTAATATGACAAATAGGTGTATGACAGCTCTTCCAAAAGGCGCTTGTCTCATGTTTGGGTTCCTTCATCAGCTTCCTTATTGTGCACATACGTGCTGTAGTATTTTGTATCAGCTTTAGAGAGCTGTTTAAAATCATGAAGGGTTTTGACAGAGTAAATAAAGAAAAACTTTAGTAATAGGAGGGTTGACCACCAGAAGACACATTTATAATAATTAGAAAAACATTGAGAGACGGCATGATAAAAAAACAGACCTGGAAGGGTACTTCAAAAGGATATTTGACAAATATTTGACAAGAAAAGATTTGCAGAACTATAGGGAAAAATCATGGGCGTAGTACTAATTAGAAGCTCTTTCAAAGAGCTAAAACAGGTTTAATGGGCCAAATGGCTACCTTAACCTTAACCTGGGAAGTGGTGGCATAGGTGGTATTGTCACTAGACCAGTATTTCAGAAATCCAGGGGAATGTCTGGGGACCTGGGTTCGAGTACCACCACAGCAGATGGTCAAATTTGAATTAAATAAAAATCTGGAATTAAAAGCCAAATGATGAAGGTGAAACCATTGCCATTTGTTGTAAAAACCCATCTGATTCACTAATGTCCTTTTAGGGAAGGATCTGTCTATGAGGCTCCTTATCTTAGATATGGCCAACACTTTTCTTCACTTTTGTAGCATGCTACATTCTCCTTTTGGGGGCCTGTATGACTGACTTACTCGTCGGTCTGTTGATTTCTAACCACTCATGAAAAGGGCATCAGTTGGAACATCTTAGTCACGTGCTCATTGACTTTTTTGCTCTCCCTGTCAGGAAACGTTTTATCTGCATTTCCCCCATTTTCACTTGATACATTCTCCAACTGACTTGGGTATATTTGGCAGATATGTCATACAACTATTTCCCATCATACCACAATGTTGCACACTGGGTACCAACATAGTACATCCAAAAGCCAGCATTTGTTTCTTGAAGGGAATGATTAATGAGTTATTTTGCCTCGCCACCTCCCTCCCCAACTCTCCTGCCCAATGCTACCCTCCCCGCTTTTCCTGCTCGATGCTGCCACTGCCCTCCCTGCACCTCTCCTGAGCCCTTGCTCACAGCATAACTAGGCTCTTATGAAACAGAGCTGTTTTGTGAATTGTAAAGCAATTAGGGTTGATCGGAAGGGAATATTCTGTGATACAGTATTTCAGTTTTAGCATTATGACCACAGCAGATGTTAATTGCTGAGCAAACAAAATCCCAGAGGGAAACCTTTTTTGTATTCTGAAATGAGAAGAAAACATACTGATCTCAGCAGCAAGAAGTCCAGTAACACTTTTGAGATTTTATAACTTAAAAGTGAAAGTTTTATTAACAAGAAGAAAAGAAAACTTAATCCTATAAGTTTACAGTTACACAGTTAAAATTAGTCTTACAAAACATCTCCCCAGAAGACTCCCTACTAGGTCAGACCCACAAGTAAAAATCTTTTAAACAATACTTCCTTATAGATGTTTAACTATAAAAATCCAGTAATATTACCCAAGGCAAATTGCTATAGCTTTAATAAAGGCATACCACAAGACCTCTTAAACTTACTTCCACTCTACAGTGGAAATCCCAGACTTCAGATCAAGACTGATTTTTACAGCCCAAGACTTTGCTGGCTTGACTGGATGGCTGATTCAAACTGCATCTTCTCCCCGCCTAGAACTATGTCCAGGAGACATTCCTCACATCGCCAGCAGCCAATCCCCAAGCTCTCCAAAGAAACCCTAAAATACCTTCCCCACCCTTGTGTCGTAGGTTCCGTTGTTCTCACATCCCTTTGAAACTCAAATCCCTCCCAATATAAAATCTTTCATGTTTCTATTTTGTCTCTGCTTTCGGGTCAACAAAATCTACCCGTGGAACTCCTGTAAGATGCAAAAATGTTTTGTCACTTCTGACTTCCCTTTGATATTCAAATAAACTCTCAACTTATCTAAAAATGGAAATGTTAGACCCAACCTATTTGCTTGTACCTCAAACCCACCATAATATCTTATTGAAATTGCACATCTAACGGCTCTATCCTTTCATGTGTTCACCTCCCAGATAACCTGTTTCTAGTAACCTTTCCCCAGCTTAATTAAATAATTTATGCAGACTCTCATACACACACACACACACACACACACACACACACACACACCCTTCTTCACAGAATAACACAATATTCCCCCAAAATATTTTTACAAACACCCATTCTCACAGCATGCAAAGAATTTTCTTGCATAATATATTCTTCATTAGTTACCATCCAAGCTTCTGAGTTTTCTTGCAATGTAATGGATTGTAAAATATGTTTGAGCCAGATGAAGAAAAACTCACTAATATGTAGTAATTTATGCATTGCTGTTCGATTTCGAATCACAGACTCCCTCTCTCCTGTCCATGAGACTCCTCCAATCACAGATTCTGTCTCTGGAGGAACAGCAAGTGTGGGAGGGATGGAATCTGTGATAGGTGGAGCTGGAGTAATAAGCATGGGAGATACTGAATCTGAGAGTGGAGTAGCATTTTCGCAGAGGTTCTCTCTTCCAAGCTTGCTACTCCTCCAGTCAAACTCTGAATTATGTACAGGTGTGACCTTTCTTTCCATATTTTAAATTTTTTCTGGGCTTTTGAGATTTTGAGGGCAAATTTGCCTGCCGCCCCTGTGTAATTTGAACCCTGTACTGCAGTGTAAAATCTACAAGGCTGGGAAAAATTAAATAAAGCAGCTGCGGTTTTAAGGTGCCAAATTTGGATTTTGTATATTATTATTTCTTTCTGCTTCAGGTCTATGGAGAAACCAGAGGAACCCAGAGCAAAACCTGCCCTAGCAGTAAGGAGCCGATTCCAGAAGCCTAAACCAAACTTAGGAAGAGCAATTGTAAAGAAAGATGTGTCAACTGATGAAGGAAAGGTTGTTGCAATACAAGATAAAAGTATTACAACCAAAGAGGTCACAGAGCTCAGTCCAAATATCTCCATTATTGAAGGAAGTGATGCCAGTGAAACCATTAAGACTGGATCTGAGACTTACTTTGCTCCAGAGGCAAGAACTATAGATACTTTGATATCTAACAACATGCCAATCCAGCAGGATGCAGTGCAGGGTCCATCAAGAGAAGCCAGTGAATCAATCATCTCAGTATTTCAGGTATATCAAATAGCTAGTGTCACTCATTCCTGGTATAATTTTGATGAATATATACTGTATGCTGTCTGGTTTGAATGCTATTTCTATAATGACCCCTGAAACTGAATGCAACAGTCTAATTGAGCAATGTGGTTGTTTCTTAACTGCCCTCTGAAATGGCCTAAGAAGCCACTAATTTCAAGGGCAGTTAGGGATGGACAACAAATGCTGGCCTTGCTGGTGACACCCATGTCCAATGAAAGAATAAAGAAAAATAAATTGTGGTCTAGCAATTGCCTTCCCAAATTTATTATGACCTCTTGCCCTTGAAATCTATGCCCCTTTTCGTACTGTTGACCAATATATGGTTATATATACCCCTCAGGCTTTCATGAAATTATGTTTTTCCATGAAGTTTAAACTTGCAATTCCTGTCTTCCCAAAGTGCACTACTACACATTTCGCCTTGATAAATTTCATGTTCCATTTGGCTGCACATTTTGCAAACCAGCCTGTGTCCCCCTGTAGTTTTTCCTGCTGTTGGTCAAGTTTCTAATTTTGTTGTGATTTAAATTTTTTTTATTAATTTATAGGATGTGGGTGTCGCTGGCTCGGCCAGCATTTATTGCCTATCCCTAATTGCCCTTGAGAAGATGGTGGTGAGCTGCTGCCTTGAACCACTGTAGTCCATTCCTTTTTCATTCCTTTTTATTGACTTTTTGGCTGTTTGATACAACTGAGTGGCTTGTTAGGCCATTTCAGAAGGCATTTGAGTCAACCACATTAATATGGATCTGGAATCACTGTAGGCCAGGCAAATTTCCTTCCCTAAAGGGCATTTGTGAACCAATCGACAATAGTTTCATGGTCATCATTAGACTTTTAATTCCAGATTTTTATTGAATTCAAATCCCACCATCTGCCATTCGAACCCATTACCCTGGGTCTCTGGATTACCAGTGCAATGACTGTTTAAGGTAGAAATTGATAGATTTCTGATTAACAATAACGTACAAGGTTATGGGGATAGTGTGGGGAGAAGGCATTGGAGTGTTCAATCAGCCATGATCGTATTGAATGGCGGAGCAGGCTTGATGGGCTGAATGGTCTTCTCCTGTTCCTATGTTCCTAATACCACTACTGCACTGCCTCCCCCTAAATATTGTATTCACAGTGCAAATATCCAAATGATCAATCTTCACTTGCTTCAAGGCATTGAATTTTGTTGAGTTGTAGTAGATATTCAGTACTGATTATTTGCCTGCCACTTAAGCACACTTACAGAATCTATGTACTTTGTATTTCATCTTCCTACCGTGTTGGCTGACCGCCCACTTCCATTCCTAACTAACTCACTTGCCCAGTTGTCTGATCACCTATAATATGCAGTCCAGATACACTTCAGATTCCGATATGAGCCAGTGTGCCCTTACCTGCTCCTGTAGCATCAAATCATTGAGGCCAAAGGAGATGCATCCTGCATGTGTGATGTTCCAAGATACTGGAAGCATCCAATGCATGTATCTTCAGCTATTTTCTGCTCTTCCTTCCTCTATAGATTTCTCTTAAAAGCTTAAAGAAAGTCAAACACTCTCTTAATTATTTAAAGTGTCTTATAAAAGGCCAACTATACCTCAGTGCTAAACTTCCTCTTGGGTGAACTCCTACATTCTCCTGCTGTATGCCACACTTGGTGCTCAGAATAACCTCTCACAAGTAAACTCAAATCTATGCTATCTTAATTTACACAAGGGGCTATTCCCACTATAAAGACAGCCAATCACAGCACTTACATATTCAATAATTAAGCTAATAGCATCTCAAACCGGATGTTTATACAGTTCCTCATATTGAAAAGCTAAAATAGAATATATTAAACTCAAAATGCAGTAAATTGTATAAAATATATATATTTCAGGCCCTTTTCTTCAGTTACTTTTACTGAGTTTAGTTTCTATAGAATGTGTAGAAGCAGATAATATAAATTTCCTAGTCATCTTTTTAGTATGGTTCCAAACTTGTACATTTGTCCAACTGTAAAATTCTGTTTTGTATTTTGGTTTTCAGTCAAAAGCACAATCTCCAGAGGCAGTTCCTGTGCCCTCAAATTCTGTGGAATTACAGAGACAAAATATTATAGCTTCAGATACTGAAATATCAAGAAGAGACTGCCAGGGTTCTAACAAAATGCAGCAATCGGAAAGGACATTTGAATGTGACAATCAGGATGAACTTGAAGATTTAAAGCTGGATTCTATTCAGGACAATATTATCAGCAAACCAACTAGGTATTGTATAAAGAATAGGGGGTTAGGGTGGACTGTTTTAGTCAGTTATATACCATTTTGAATATGTAAAGGAAGACTTGAAATTTAAAATCTCAGAGTGACTAGGCCATCTAAAGTCTTGTTTATTCTATTTACTCAATGGATGCCTCATTATCAATGAGTAAGCATATTCATCATAGAGATAAGGATGATGTCTAGTTCAGTTCCTGTTTTGAGCTTGTTTTTCTGATCTCAAATGGAATGGCAGTGGTAATGTTACCATTGGCCTTAGTGCCCCTAAATTGAGGGAAGAAAAAAATTGGTGATTGAATGCTTAACTTGATCATTGACCAGTGACCACTTCGAGAAGTGCTAAACTCATGTGTGAGGAAGCTCCTTGAGCACAGAATCTGGATTGACAATGATGCCTCTACCCTAGACTAGCATGTAGACATGAAGAATGGCTGCCACTTTGAGTTGTAAGAGTGTTCTGATCACTTGTGATGTAGTCCTTCAAAGTAAGGTGAGAGTATTGTCAGTACATCTATTAAGCTTTCATCCTCATAGTAGTAGTTTCCTCCTTGGCACAGAAGTTTGAATCAATTACAGCGCTTGGTTGATGCAAAAGTAACTAACATTTTAGTGAAAAAGTGAAGTAATGAGTGTCATCTTCAGTCATATTGTTCAAAATATAGTATGAATGGGATTGTATTGTCGTAAGCAAAATTGGTTAGTGAAAGAGTCAGTGAAGGTATCTTATTGTCCCCTGGCCTGAAATCAGTCTTAGTTGGCCTTGCCAGTTAATTGATGGTATTAAAATATTTTCTGGATACTGTTACTTTAAACAAAAAAGTTAAACTGTTTTCTTTTATAGGTCTGGAAGGCAGCCCAGACCTACAGCATTTTATAAATCTCCAGAACAGAAACCATCAACTGCTCCTACATTATTATCTGAGGGAGAAAATGAGGATAAGGGCAGGAGTAGACGTGTACGATATCAAAAAGCTAAACTCAAAGTCAGCAAAGGCTTGAGTAAGAAGGAGACACAAACTAAGAATGCTGGGAAAGGTCAGGGAGCATCAAAGATGAGACTTGTGACATTGAGAGCATCCCAGGAAGATGACGATGATGATGAGCCTGAGCTAATAGAAGAGGATGACATCTATCTCATCAATCCTGAGGAGGTCAACAAAGCACCAGCTTTTGTACCAATCAGCCTACGATCTCCTGAACCTGTTCAAACTCAAGTGGAGGAAACCATGGAAGAGGTATGGCACTAAATACTTGGAAATGTGCTGTTTTAGGCACCTGTATGAATATGCCGCCTTAATCTAAGCATTAAGATTCTTATGTTTCCTTGTATTTTAGATAAAAGGTTATGGCTATTGTGTAATTTTGGTGCAACTGGCAGCTCTTATTAACCCACCATGCTTGCCACCTATTTCTGTTGTGTAAGCGGTAGTGTTTTTGACTCTCTCAAATTCCATTTTAAACATTTTATTCATACTTGTTACAGATTACTATTGCTTTTTTCCCTAAACAAGCACTATCAACATCCTGGGGGGTTACTATTGACCAGAAACTGAACTGGACTAGCCATATAAATACTGTGGTTACAAGAGCAGGTCAGAGGCTAGGAATCCCATGGTGAATAACTCAGCCCCTGATTCTCCAAAGTCTATCCACCATCTACAACAAAAACAGAATTACCTGGAAAAACTCAGCAGGTCTGCTGACCCTTCAACAGGACTCGAAACGTCAACTCTTTTCTTCTCCGCCGATGCTGCCAGACCTGCTGAGTTTTTCCAGGTAATTCTGTTTTTGTTTTGGATTTCCAGCATCCGCAGTTTTTTGTTTTTATCTATCCACCATCTACAAGGCAAAGTCAGTAATGGGATGAAATAATCTCCACTTGCCTGGTTGAGTGCAGTTCCAACAAGACTCAAGAAGCTTGATAAAAGCAAAAGACTGCAGATGCTGGAAATCCAAAACAAAAAAATACCTGGAAAAACTCAGCAGGTCTGGCAGCATCTGCAGGGAGGAGCACAGTGAACGTTTTGAGTCCGAATGACCCTTCAACAGAACTAAGTAAAAATAGAAGAGAGTTGAAATATAATCTGGTTTGGGGTTGGGGGGGTGGGGGTGGGGGTGGTGGGACAAAGAGAGCTGGATAAAAGGCCAGTGATAGGTGGAGATAACCAAAAGATATCACAGACAAAAGGACAAAGAGGTGTTGAAGGTGGTGATATTATCTAAGGAATGTGATAATTAAGGGTAGAAAGCAGGACAAGCAAGGTGCAGATAGTCCTAGTGGGGGTGGGGTGGGGTGAAGGGATCGAAAAAGGCTAAAAGGTAGAGATAAAATAATGGATGGAAATACCTTTAAAAATAATTTAAATAGGTGGGAAAAGAAAAATCTATATAAATTATTGGAAAAAAAGGGGGGGGGGATCAGAAAGGGGGTGGGAATGGAGGAGAAAGTTCATGATCTAAAATTGTTGAACTCAATATTCAGTCCGGAAGGCTGTAAAGTACCTAGTTGGAAGATGAGGTGCTGTTCCTCCAGTTTGCGTTGAGCTTCACTGGAACAATGCCAAGGACGGACATGTGGGCATGAGAGCAAGGTGGAGTGTTGAAATGGCAAGCGACAGGGAGGTCTGGGTTATGCTTGCGGACAGACTTGGAAAGTGGCATTATCAGAACAAATACGATGGAGATGATGTCACTCAACAAGAAACTTTGTCTCTCAGATGCAAAGGAACGCAAGCTCCAACAACTCATCGATGCCAACACCCAATCAGGACCCTCCACCTGTCCCTCTGTCCCTCTGCCTGTCCCTCTGTCCCCATCCCGTCTTCCAATCCCAGCCCCAGCCATGTATTCACCATATCCCTTGCCTTCCCCTCTCCGACACTGAACGTTCAGTGCTCAACAAAGGACTTAGTTTCATACTCTTATGCCCTCATCTCAATGAGTTTCGGGCTCGGCATGATGCTGAACTCTTCTTCCGCCGCCTTCGTCTCCGTGCTCACTTTTTTGGGTAGGAGTTCTCTCCCTGTTCAACGGATCCTTTTATCCACCTCCAATATTCTCCCTCCACCTGGACCCCTCTCTCTGGATTCTTACCTTCTCTTGATCTTTTCATTGAGAACTGTCGGCGGGGGTGGACTAATTGTGACATTAGTCGTCACAATTTCTCTGCTCCTCTCACCCACTCTAACCTGTCTCTCTCTGAACTTGCTGCGCTCCATTCTCTCAGGTCCAACCCTGACATTGTCATCAAACCCGCTGACAAGGGTGGTGCTGTTATTGTCTGGTGCACTGACCTCTACCTCGCAGAGGCTGAGCGTCAACTCGCAGACACGTCCTCCTACCCCTCCCTTGACCATGACCCCACCACTGAACATCAAGCCATTGTTTCCAGGACTGTTACTGACCTCATCTCCTCTGGAGACCTTCCTTTCACAGCTTCCAACCTGATAGTCTCCCAGCCTCGGACGGCCCGCTTCTACCTCCTACCCAAAATCCACAAACAGGACTGTCCCGGCAGACCGATCGTGTCAGCCTATTCCTGCCCCACGGAACTCGTTTCCTGCTGTCTTGACTCCATTCTCTTTCCCCTTGTCCAGTCATTTTCCACCTACATCTGTGATTCCTCTGACACCCTACATCATATCAATAATTTCCAGTTCCCTGGCCCCAACTGCCTCCTCTTCACCATGGACGTCCAGTCCCTCTACACCTCCATCCCCCACCAGGATGGCCTGATGGCTCTCCGCTTCTTCCTCGAACAGAGGCCCGAACATTTCCCATCCACCACTACTCTCCTCCATCTGGCTGAACTTATTCTCACACTGAACAATTTCTCCTTCAACTCCTCTCACTTCCTCCAAATAAAAGGTG
The DNA here is from genome assembly GCF_017639515.1 of Carcharodon carcharias. Lineage (NCBI taxonomy): Eukaryota > Metazoa > Chordata > Chondrichthyes > Lamniformes > Lamnidae > Carcharodon > Carcharodon carcharias. The sequence goes on from NC_054470.1 coordinate 153,633,085, forward strand.
TGGCTATGGGTACCCACATGGGCCCCAGCTATGCCTGTCTCTTTATGGGGTATGTGGAACATTCCTTGTTCCTGTCCTACTCTGGCCCCCTCCCACAACTCTTTCCCCGGTACATCGATGGTTACTTCAGTGCTGCTTCAAGCTCTCTTTTGGACCTGGAAAAATTTATTAATTTTGCTTCCAGTTTCCACCACTTCATCATTTTCGCATGGTCCATCTCTGACACTTCCCTTCTCTTCCTTGACCTCTCTGTCTCAATTTCTGGTGATAGACTGTCCACCAATATCCATTACAAACCTACCGACTACTACAGCTACCTCGACTACTGCTCCTCACACCCCGCTTCCTGTAAGGACTCCATCCCATTCTCTCAGTTCCTTTGCCTCCATCGCATCTATTCTGATGATGCCACTTTCAAAAACAGTTCATCTGACATGTCTTCCTTCTTCCTTAACCGGGGTTTTCCACCCACGGAGGTTGACAGGGCCCTAAAAGTTGTCCGGCCCATCTCCTGCGCATGCGCCCTCACACCTTCCTCTCCCTCCCAGAAACATGATAGGGTCCCCCTTGTCCTCACTTATCATCCCACCAGCCCCCTCATTCAAAGGATCATCCTCCGCCATTTCCGCCAACTTCAACATGATGTCACCACCAAACACATCTTCCCTTCACCCCCCGACAGCATTCCGCAGGGATCATTCCCTCCGGGACACCCTGGTCCACTCCTCCATCACCCCCTACATCTCAACCCCTTCCCACCGCACCTTCCCATGCAATTGTAGCTGTAACACCTGCCCCTTTACTTCCCTCTCCTCACCGTCCAAGGGCCCAAACACTCCTTTCCAGTGGAGCAGCATTTCACTTGCATTTCCCTCAATTTGGTCTACTGCATTCGTTACTTCCAAAGTGCTTTCCTCTATATTGGAGAGACCAAACGTAAACTGGGTGACCATTTTGCAGAATACCTTCGGTCTGTCTGCAAGCATTACCCAGACCTCCCGGTCGCTTGCCATTTCAACACTCCACCCTGCTCTCTTGCCCACATGTCCGTCCTTGGCCTGCTGCGTTGTTCCAGTGAAGCTCAACGCAAACTGGAGGAACAGCACCTCATCTTCCGACTGGGCATTTTACAGACTTCCGGTCTGAATATTGAGTTCAACGTTTTTAGATCGTAAACTTTCTCCTCCATCCCCACCCCCTTTCCGATTTTCACACCCCCCCTCTTTTTTCCAATAATTTATATAGATTTTTCTTTTCCCATCTATTTAAATTATTTTTAAAGGTATTTCCATCTATTGTTTTATCTCTACCTTTTAGCCTTTTTTGATTCCTTCACCCCACCCCACCCCCACTAGGGCTATCTGTACCTTGCTCGTCCTGCTTTCTACCCTTAATTATCACATTCCCTAGATAATATCACCACCTTCAACACCTCTTTATCCTTTTGCCTGTGATATCTTTTGGTTATCTCCACCTATCACTGGCCCTTTATCCAGCTCTCCTTGTCCCACCCCCCCCCCCTATTTTTACTTAGTTCTGTTGAAGAGTATTACGGACTCGAAACGTTAACTGTGTTCCTCTCCCCAGATGCTGCCAGATCTGCTGAGTTTTTCCAGGTATTTTTTTTTGTCAAGAAGCTTGATACCATCCAGGACAAAGCAGCCCACTAGATGGCATCCCATGCACAAACATTCACTCCCTCCACCACTGATGCATTGTGGCAGCAATGTGTAGCATCTACAACTCCATTGGGAACTCCCTAACAGCACTGTGCCTACACCACAATGGACTGCAGTGGTTCAAGCAGGCACCAACTTCTCAAGGGCAATTAGGGATGGGCAATAAATGCTGGCCTAGCCAGTGACGCAAGAATACCCCATGAATGAATAAAGCAAGCCTGTTGAGTGGCCGAGTTCATTTCACAAGAAACTACTGATAAGTGACAACTGGTACAAAAATGTGTAGGTGACTTCATGTTAAAGGCCCCCAGCCCATGCAGTCTTACCAATCCATTTAATGTGGCTAACTTTTAAATGCCCTCTGAAATGGCCTAGTAAGCCACTCAGTCGTATTAAACTGCTAAAAGCTGCTCAATAAGGATTGAAACCGGATGGATCACCTAGCATCGACCTAGGCACTGGAAACGACAATGGCAAACTTAACCCTATCGACCTTGCAAAAGCCTCCTTATTAACATCTGTAGGTTTGTGCCAAAAGTGGAAGAACTATCTCACAGACGAGTCAAGCAACAACCTGTCATTGTCTGTAAGGTACGATTCCATGAGTATGACTGTGTGCCAGACACCACCATCTCCATCCATGAGTACGTCCTGTCCCACCGGCAGGACAGAGCCAGCAGAGGTGGCTACACAGTGGCATATGGTTGGGAAGGAGTTGCCCTGGGAGTCCTCAACATTGACTCCGAACCTCATGAAGTCTCATGGCACCAGGTCAAACATGGGCAAGGAAACATCCTGCTGATTACTGCATCCTCTCTCCCCCACCCCCTCCCCTCAGTTGATATATTAGTACGCCTCCATGTTGAACACCAGTTGGAGGAAGCAGTGAGGGTGGCAAGGTTGCAGAATGTACTCTGGACGGGGGACTTCAGTGTCCATCACCACGAGTAGCTCGGTAGTACCACTACAGACCGAGCTGGCCTGCTGCTAGACTAGGCCTGCGACAGGTGGTGACGAAACCAACAAGAGGGAAAAACATACTTGACCTCATCCTCACCAATCTGCCTGCCGCAGATGTATCTGTCCATGACAATATCAGCAGGAGTGACCACCGCATAGTCCTTGTGGAGACAGAGTCCCGTCTCACATTGAGAATACCCTCCATCGTATTGTGTGGCACTACCACCATGCTAAATGGGATACATTTTGAACAGATTTAGCAACTCAAGACTGGGCAGCCATGAAACGCTCTCGACCATCAGCAGTAGCAGAACTATACTCAACCAAAATCTATAACCTCATGGCCTGGAATATCCCCCATTGCACCATTACCACCAAGCCAGTGGGTCAACCCTGGCTCAATGAAGAGTGCAGGGGGGCATGCCAGGAGCAGCACCAGGCATATCTACAAGAGACGTCTCAAGCTGGTACAATACACGACCACTTGCGTGCCAAACAGCGTAAGCAGCAGGTAATAGACAGAGCTAAGCAATTCCACAGCCAACGGATCAGATTTAAGCTCTGCTGTCCTGCCACATCCAGTTGTGAATGGTGCTGGACAATTAAATAACTCATTGAAGGAGGAGGCTCCACAAGCATCCCCATCCTCAATGATAGGGGAATCTAGCACGTTAATGCTAAGGATAAAGCTGAAGCATTTGCAACAATCGTCAGCCAGAAGTGTTGGATGGATGATCCTGCTCTGCATCCTCTGGAGGTCTCCAGCATCACAGATTTCAGCCAAATCTACTCACTCCATGTGATATCAAGAAATGGCTAAAGGCACTGCAAAGGCTATGGGCCCAGGCAATATTCTAGCAATCAAATTGAAGACGTGCTTCAGAATTTGCTGCGCCCCTAACCAAGCTGTTTCACAATAGTTACAACACTCCATCTACCTGGCAATGTGGAAAATTGCCCAGGTATGTCCTGTACACAAAAAACAAAATAGATCCAACCCAGTCAATTACCACCCTATCAGTGTACTCTTGATCGTCAGTAAAGTGATTGAAGGGGTCATCAACAGTGCTATCAAGTGACACTTGCTTAGCAAAAACCTGCTCACTGACGCTCAGTTTGGGTTCCAGCTGAGTCACTCAGCTTCTGACCTCATTACAACCTTGGTTCAAACATGGACAAAAGAGCTGAACTCCCGAGCTGAGGTGAGTGTGACTTCCCTTGACATCACGGCAGCATTTGACTGAGTGGCATCAAGGAGTCCTGCAAAACTGGAACCAATAGGAATCAGGGGGTCAAACTCTCTGCTGGTTGGAGTCATACATAGCACAAAGGAAGATGGTTGTGGTTGTTGGAGGTCAGTTATCTCAGTTCCAGGGCATCACTGCAGGAGTTTCTCAGGCTAGTGTAGTAGGCCCAACCATCTTCATCTGCTTCATCAATGACCTTCCTTTCATCATAAGGTCAGAACATTACACAAAGCTCAACGCTCAGTTACTGAAGCAGTCCATGTCCAGAGCAGGAAGACCTGGACAAGGCTTACAAGTAACATGCCACATAAGTGCCAAGGAATGACCATCTCCAACAAGAGAGAATGTAACCATATCCCACAAGGGAGAATGTAACCATCTCCCCATGACATTCAATGACATTACCATCCCTGAATCCCTGACTATCAACATCCTGGGGGTTACCATTGACCAAAAACTGAATTGGCCCAACCAAAAATTGAACTGGACTAACCGTATAAGTACTGTAGCTACAGGAGCAAGTTAGAGGCTAGGAATCCTGGAGCGAGTAACTCCCTTCCTTACTCTGCAAAGTCTGCTCACCATCAACAAGGCATAGGTTGGAAGTGTGATGGAATACTCCTCACTTGTCTGGATGAGTGCAGCTCCAACAATACTCAAGAGCTTGACACCATCCAGGGCAAAGCAGCCTGTTTGATTGGCACCCCATCCACAAATATTCACTCCCTCTACTATTAACACGCAGCAGTGTGTACCATCTATAAGATGCACTGCAGGAACTCACCAGCGCTCCTTAGACAGCACCTTCTAACCCCATGAACGCTACCACCTGGAAGGACAAAGGCAGCAGACACATGAGAACACCACTATCTGGAAGTTCCCTTCCAAACCACTCATCGTCCTGACTTTGAAATTTATTGCCGTTCCTTCACTGTCACTGGGTCAAAATCCTGGAATTCCCCCAACAACACTGTGGGTGTACCTGCACCACATGGACTGCAGCGATTCAAGAAGGCAGATCACCACCACCTTCTCAAGGGTAATTAGGGATGGGCAATAAATGCTGGTCTAGCTGGCGACGCCTGCATCCCAGGAATGAATTTTTAAAAATTCTTATGGCTGGGAAGGCCTGTAATCGAGCTGTCCCCGAGATTAAGCCAATACTGCTTCGCAGTCGCAAGGTGCACACAGCAGCCTAGATGTTCCAATGCATTCTTGAAGGAAATCATCCCCTTGAAGGGATTCCTAAGTGCTTCATGAGTGCATCCACACAAGTGTATGTCTGAGATTGGTGCTCAACAGGATTGGGGCATATCAAACTATAGCTTGAACTAAAGTATGTTGGTGCTACAGTACACTGCATCTCTTGTGCAAAGAGTTGAAAAATTATGTTTAGTTGCAAGATAAATGTATGTCACATGAGCATTTATTTCAGAAGGCCCTTTTACAACTTTTGTTGTATCTCTAATTAACTTGAAATTACATTTCTGATTTACTGGTTTCACCAAGGCACTTTTGAGGAATGACCTTTGTTTATCAAATTCTATTAACTTTTCCACCGAGCTGATGATTAGAATTTCTTGCCTTTTTTGTTTGCTGCTGTTGTGTGGTGGTTCTTTGTAGCATAAATCAGTTCTGTTGAATGTGTTAGATTCCCCACAACTGTAGAGGTTTACAGCACAGAAGGAGGCTATTTCCCCCTTATGGCTATGCCTGGTTTTTGCTATAGCGATCCACACCTCATGATGGCTGGAGTTTGATGGCTAAATACTCCTCCCTGAATCACTATGCTCCTCCCATCCCCCCTGCCACCAGCAACCTTGTAATCTCCTGGGTAGGGAAAAAAACCTCTGGAGGAATAATGCTGTGGAAAATTCTCTTATTCCCTTAGGTGATTGAAACCAGTCCAGAGATCACATGGGCCAGTGTTATCAATGACTCCACTTGCTTCCTATTAGTTGTCATTTCTATCCCAAGAACTGGCCCGATTCCCTCTTGAAGGCACACAGTGTGTTAGCGCAAGGCACTCAGCTGGCAGTGTATTCCAGAGGCTCACTGCTGTCTGGGAAAAGAGGAACCTCCTAACATTCAATATGTTCCTACTCTTAGACAACTTAAGCTCATGTCCCCTGACCTTCCCCAGCCTTCCGAACTGCAATAAACCACAATTATAGATGCTATCCAGCTCTTTATGGGCCTTCTGTCAGGTGACTTCTAAGATTATGCTGCTCTAAAATAAATATCAAGGCCCTTAAACCTATGTAAGCAGGCGAGGTCCTTTAGTTTAGGAAACTTTCTCTAACCTCGCCTGTTGATTTTTTTCAAGATTATCACCCACCATCCACAATTCTCCCTTAAATGTCCAGTCTATAATGGAGTTCTCAGTGTTCTTGACTGTGGCCTAAGCTGTATAAATACATCTTTATCTCTTTGCTTCCCTACACCTTGCAGTAAAATCTGTCACCTTTCATTTATAGTTAAATGAATATATTTTTGGATCTGATTGACCTGGGCTTTTGCTGCAATAATCACATTCTAAGTTGTTACTGCCCAGTAGACGAGATTTTGTGGAACACAGTACGTGTGCCTGTGAGATAGCTGTAACTTAAATCTGAGATGGAGGCAGTTTTAGATGTGTTTTTGTGTAGGTTTTAGTTTGTAAACCTATAGTTGTTTGTTAAACTTCCTTTGCCCCTGTTTTGTCCCACGTCTTTAATTTCCTTTCACCTCTTTCCTAACCTTGGTTTGGCAAAGCACCTTGCCCTTCATTTGGAGCAACCCTCTTTTGGTGCTGTTGAAAGTTGGAATTTACCTTACTGGGAGCTATAGCCATGAGTCTACACCTTGCACTCTGAACACCATTGCTTGGTGCACGAGTTCTATAAGAATTACTTGACTTTTTCTATGATCATGTAGCAAGTTTCTATTCTAGTAGCTAAAATGATGCATGGAATTAAAACATTTTTATAATTTGATTTTGCTTTATTTGTTCATTTATTCTTAATTATTTACCATATATGTTTTCATTTTGTTTTTCCCACAAACCTGCATTCCTTGATGGAAGTTGAACCAATCTTTAAAGAAAACTGAAACTAAAGTGGATGGTGCCATACACTAGACTAAAAAGACCCTCAAAGAATAGTGCAACTTTAAAAATGTATTTTGTTTGGAAACTTTTTTTTTCTACCTTATCACTCCCATTTATCATACACAGCTTGAAATAGCAGTCAATGTCTCAGACAAGAACTATGATAGTGAAACTGAACAGTCATTCCCTGAGTTACCAGATAAAAGTGACCCCAGTCAGTCATGCACCTTAGCTCCAGGAGAAGATTACCACCCAGCAACTGCCGATCAGATCGAACTTTTTGTTGTAAGTTAAGTCTGTTGTTTCCACAACTGTTTACTTCAGGACTTTTTATTATAATAGAGTTGAGATTTAAGCAATATACTCTATGCCAACTGTGACCTTGACTAACTAGTTCATAGGGAAAGCAAAATAAAAATTGATTTAGAAAATATAATCATTATTTTGATATTTAATGTGTTCCATATTTGAGTTAAAATTGAAGGCACAAATGCATATTTGTGGATAAAATTTGATGTTTTAGAAATCTGCAAAAATTTTTAAATATTTTAGTTGGTGAATATTGGTCCATTGACCATTTTAAATTATATTCTTCTATACTGGCCCGAATAGCATTGGTAACATTCTCCATGCATGAATGTAGTCTGCCTTACATTATAATATCAGGTACTTAAGAGCTCCAAATCTGGAACAATTAATTTATGTTCAATTTATCTTTTAAAATTCATGTTTATTTACCAGAACATTGAATTTTGAAATTCACCTTTTTACAGGAAGTTATTGAAATTGCAAGTGAAGATACAGCTCAAGGTAAGGAAAGTACTGATTAATTTGGAGCACTTATTTTCCAATCTACATTAATATTGTAAATTATTATTGAACAATCATCATCAGTTACTTCAATTTGCCATGTAGACATTTAGGCATTTCTCTGTATCGTTACTTAGAATAAATAAAGTACTTAAGAGCAGTTGAGTTCACATCAGTAGCACATGTATTGAACTGCCGATTGACCAATAGACATGAGAATACCCTCTTGTTGTAGCCAGATCTCTGAATATATAAATCCATTTCTACCCTTTGTATATTCAGTCCATTTAATATTTGAATTTGTAACCCATTTCAAACTTGATCTGTATTTCATATTTTTTGCCCTCTCCGAAACCACGCTTTACCCACTCTCATCTACTTTCTCTGCCTGAAAGTCTCCTAAACTATCTGCTACTGTGACTTAATCCTCATCTGATATATCAGGACTGATATTTGGCTAGCTACCATGGAGCTCCTATTGTAATAGTGATGTTTTTTTAAATTCTTTTGAGATGTGAGCATCACTGCCAAGGCCAGCACTTGTTGCTCATCCCTAATTGTCCTTGAGAAGGCGATAGTGAGCCACTGCCTTGAGGTGCTGCAGTCCATCTGGTGTAGGTACAGCCACAGTGCTGTTAGGAAGGGGGGTTCCAGGATTCTGACCCAGTGACTGTGAAGGAATGACAATACAGTTCCATGTCGGGTTAGTGTGTGGCTTGGAGGGGCTGTTGCATGAATTGGCCATGGATCCATGTTGATAATGTCAGTCTATTCATCTGTAGTACAATATTATTATACATTATTAAATTTAGGTGCTGGTACTTCAGTATAAGATGACTTCTGAGCTCAGCAAACTGCCTCACTCAACAACTGATCCCATACCTTAGCCCAAATGATGTTAACAATAGAATAGTTAGGGACGAGGCTGAGGGTAGTTCATATCTTAATCTTCCCTCCCAATAGTTAAGATCATAACTTCGCCAAACAACGCCTTTTGTTCCGAGGAAAATAATCTCTAACACACATGTCTCTGAGGCTAGTAATTTGGCTTTTTTGCTCTTTTTCCCCCCTATCATTGGTGTCTTTTTAGTTAACTATTTGAGATAAACCAATAATTAAACTTATTCATTTATTCTATGATTACTTATGTTAACTTGTTGCAAAATCATTGCTACTCTGCTTTCTATGGTTTTCACAATATTGCAAATGCATGATTACTGCTATAAGATCGTGCTGAAGGTGACAGTACAGGAGTTGTAGAAGCTGCAGTGACTGTAGTTGTAACTGAAGGGCCTTCATTTAATTCACAGTGCTGATATTCAGGAGAAGGGTCAAGGTGACACTGAGTTTCTAAGTTTCTGTGTGCTTTTGAGCACTGAATATTAACAGTTAAATTCTAAGTTGTGCAGTTTATACCAGAGGAAAATTACAAATGGATATTAGACCATGCCTAGACTTAAATATAACTTCATTAAGTGTTTAGTTTGAGATATAGCTCATCCCAGTTCTGCAACAATATAAGGTGTATTCCTCCTCTGTTCCTCTTCCTCTTCTGCAACAGCCCATCTATGTGCTCTCTTGTAGAATAATGTGCTTTTTAATAAAACAAAATAGTTAATAAATGCTTGGAGTAATGGAACATAGAATCACAATGCCATTATCCATTCAAATGATATAATACAGAAGTAACACTTGTGCAATTTAACTGTCATCTGAACTGAGATTAAGGGCATAATTTTAACTGCCCAGTGATGTTGAATTGGGTTTAATCCAGGTTTCCAGGAGAAAAAAACGTGGAGCTGTTGGTAAGTAAGATATTCAAGGAGACAATTAACTGAGGATTTAACCCAAAATTCTGGCTTTAACATGCGCATGGCTTCCTGAGCTGTGTGGAACTCACCGGAGTCAACTAGGCGAGAGAACAGCGAGGAGTGATACTTCAGTAAAATGCTGGGAAGCCTTGTTGCTGAATAGCTGTACCCATGCTTAGGTAAAAGGTTTGTGCTCACAGCACTTCTTCTGAAAGTGCTCTGTTACTAGACAGGTGATTTCCAACTTCTTCAAAGTCAGTTGACCTGTCTTGCACTTCACTCCTGTACTTTCCTGCTATCAGTCTTCAATGTGGCATTGGAACAGCCAATGTAGTTTGACCGTTCACCTCTGATGAAGAATGGAAGGAGCAATAGCAGGAGGAACACCAGCAGCAGAACCAGCTGCTTCACAGCTACATGCTGCTCCATGGAGCATAGGGAATGAACACAGATTTAGCTTGAAGGGAGGTAAGACCCTCAAAGCGGTCTAGGCAGATAATCGGCTTTCTTAACATGTCATCACCAGTGCCTCAGGTGTTCATGCCAAGTTGCTGCTGACATCTGTATCCTCCTGAAGCAAGACCTCCTTCCCGGTGGACCAGGTGGCCACACATTGCCAGTGGCCATCATGGTGGCTATCATTGAGATCCCCACTTCCCGGTTCTCAGTCTCTTTTGGAGTTCTCTCTCTCCTTTCTTGCAAGGAGAGAAAACAGAGTTGTAAGTGATGTAATGAATTGGAAGGGAAGGATAACATTTGTGGAGGGTGATTGTGAAATGTGTGCTGAGTTAGCACAAAGATGAGAGTGAGTGGGTGTGAAAGTGTTGGCTGTTCAGATGGCGATGTGAGGAGTTGCTTAGAGAGAGAGAAGTGAGTGGAGCTGAAAGATGTGTCAGTCTGAGAAGTGTGTTGGAGGATGCTGGGACCTGGAAGTGGAATAACCTTTCCTGTCCCCCTGAGGACCTTGCACCTCTTGGAGTACTGTATCTAGGTTCAAGGGACCACAATACTGCTGCTGACTTCTTTGGTCGCTTCCACCCCTGCCTGATTGGTTTCAGAGGTTATCCTCAGCTTTCCATTCTTGGCAAACATCACCTCACTTCAGTCCCTCAGATCCTGCAACAGCACCTCCAACTAAGAGTCAGAAACCCAGAAGGGGCAGCCTTCTCAGGCCTCCTTTCCATTCCTGTGGTTGCTTAACACATGGGAATCAATGTGCAGTTCAGCCATTCTGACACTTGTCGAGGTTCCTTTAACTAGAAATTCTTGCTTTGACAGATTCAGTGCATCGTATCTCCTGCCCTCTGATTTCTTGGAAGTGGGATGCTAATGCTGTGACTGTTGTGCGGCAACCCCTGCTATCGACAACCCTGACGTGTGGCTCTGCTAGCATAAAATTCCGTTAGCGCTTTCAGAATTGAACGTACTCCTTAAAGCTAACTATTTCTTTTTATTTGCATAAAGATTATAACTAACTAAAGCAATCTTATTTTTGAGAATAGTGCGTTTTCTAATAGAAGACTTCTTTCCCATCAGTCGATGCTGTTGCAACTTTGTTGTAGTGTCTGTTTAGTGCCTCCAAATACTGCACAGTGAAGCTTGGTTAAATTTTCTATCAAACATCCTGATAAACAGGTTGATAAATATTGTTTGCGAATATAAGTTTTTCATTGGGATCAATAAGGCATTTGTGTCCACATTACACAATGATGGTGATGGATCATATTTTGAGAATTGGACATTTTGTGACCTAGCTTATTTTTAAGGCTGGGATGATTGAGTGCATATGAAGTGTTGTCTCCTTTATAAATTGTTTTAACTTGGAGTTTTAGACTAGGCAGAGAACTTAATGAATATTTGATTCTAACAAATAATCAGTTTGCATTCTGTATAAGTAATTGGTTGATGGTGGTAAGAATTGCTCTTGTCGCTATGTGTGGTAACATTGTAAATGCATTCCAAAAAAATGTTTATGATGTCATTTCACTTAACAGAAGAGCAGTTCTTCTCCTTTAGTTATGTTAATTTTATCCTCTGTTAATGCTCCTTTAGAAGAGGACGACCTGAGTACAGAGGTTGGTGATGGTTTACAGGATACTGCATACACAGGTGTAAGCTGTGTAGATGAGAAGAGCATGGAGCACGAAACAGTCCTTGGTAGTGATCCTCCTTCCATGCAGGTTGTAGTGTATGAAACTACTCCTGATGTGCATACTGAATCTAGCAAACTTGGTGAGCGTTGTGTTCCCATAGAGAAGGACCTGAAGGATGGGCTGGACTTAGAAGAACCTTCTCTTTCAAAAGAAGATTCTCACAATGCTGGCTTTAGGTGAGCTCACTAATATGGTAGGGAAGGATAAATTATTTTCCCTTAGAAAGATATTGCTGGTAAATTTGAATATATTCCTCTGTGTCTTTATCTAAGTCATTAATATAGATTTTAAATAGTGGAGGCCCTAGCACTGACCCTTGCGGCACTCTGCTAGTTACAGCCTGCCAATTTGAAAATGCTCCATTTGTCACTACACTCTGCTTCCTGTCAGTTAACAGGTTCTCCATGCATGCTTTGTATGATTATACTATGATTTTATAAATGCATTGTTAAGACTTCCTTAATAATAGATTGCAGCATTTCCCAAATGACTGATGTCAAGTTAACTAACTTGTAATTCCCTATATGAACAAATGAACATGAGAAATAGGAGCACGAGTGGGCCACTCGGCCCCTTGAGCTTGCTTCGCCATTCAAATACGATCATGGCTGATCTGATTTTAACCTCACATTCCTGCCTACCCCTGATAATCTTTCACTCCCTTGCTTATCATGAATCTATTTACTGGCTGCCTTAAAGATATTCAAGGACTCTGCCTCAACCACTTTTTGAGGAAGAGAATTCCAATGTCTCTCAAAAAGAAATTTTTCCTCATCTCCTTTCTTGAATAATATTACGTTTCCTAACTTCTAATCCACTGGAACCATCTTAGAACCTAGGGAAATTTGAAAAATCATAACCATTATCTGTGCTGCTACCGCTTTTAGAATTCTAGGATGTAGGCCATCAGATACTTGGGATTTGTTAGCTTTTAGAAACTTAAGTTTCTCTAATACCTTTTCTCTGCTGATATTAATTTCTTTAAGATCATCACTCTTAATAGCCCCTCATTTATCATCTGTTTCTGGTATGTAACTTGTGTCTTCTGCATTGAGGACAACCACAAAATATTTGTTTAAAGTCTCCGACATATCCTCATTTCCCACAATAATTTATGCTGTTTCAGCCTCTAAGGAACAGACATTTACTTTTGGTACTTTTTTTAATATACTTGTGAAAGATCTCCGAATCATTTTATTTTCATGGTTGGTTTATGCTCGAATTCTACTTTTCTCCCCTTATCAATTCTTTGCTCGCCTTCTGCTGGTTTCTAAAACTCTCCCAATCCTTAGGCTTACTGCTATTATTACAACATTATAAGCCTCTTCTTTTAATCTAATACTGTCCTTGACTTCCCTAAATAGCCACAGATGAATCTTTTATGTTGAGTTTTTGTTTTTAAGTATTTTTGTTTGAAATTTTGAATCACTTATTTAAATGTTTCCCACTGTTTATTTACAACAAAACCTTTTAGTCCTTTTACCCAATCAGCCTTAGCCAGCCCAATCCTTTTGCCTATGCAGTTATCTTTGTTTAAGTTTTAAGATTCTGGTTTTAGACTTTTAGACTTAGGTTTTAGTCGCTGTCATAATTAATATGGAATTCAGTTTTATTCTGATCACTTACCCCCCCCCCACCACCACCACCACCACCACCACCACCACCACCACCACCACCACCACCAAGGATCTTTTGCTATGACATTGCTAATTAACCCTGCGTCATTACACAATACTAGGCCTAAAATAGTTCTATCCCTTGTTTCCATACATACTGTTCCAGGAAGCTGTCATGAACATCATTCTATAAACCCGCCTTTGCCAATTGATTTGTCCAGTCTATAGGAAGATTCAAGTTCTCCACAATTATTACATTACCTTTATTACAAACTTCAGTGACTTCTTGCTTAATGCTCTGACATACAGTATTACTACTGTTAGCTGGTCTATAAATTACTTTCATTATTGCTCATTTTCACCTATATTGACTCTATTTCCTGATTTTCTGAGCCAGGACCCTTTCTACTTATGTTATCTTTTAAGATCAGGGCTGCTGCTCCTCCTTTTCCATTCTGCCTGACTTTTCAAAATGTTGTGCACCTTGTGATAATTTCAAATGTATTTTCGTCTGAGCTGATACTAAAAGGAATCCAATTCTTTTATTAGTAGCTCTTCAGTCATTGAGCAGTCTGATAATTCACAGACAAGCAAAGCCACAAGAAGATGCAGGTTTCTAAAACCAAAACCCAACCTCCCTAAAACCACTTCTAGAAGCCAAGCTGAAAATCATCGTCCTGTTACAAAGAGTAGAGCAATACAGAACTCTGTAGAACCATCTGAAACAACATTGCAGAACACGAGACATGGTAAGCAAAATAGTCAAGAGTCTAAAGAAACGTTTTCTTCAAAACAAAGGAAATCTTTTTGTTGAAGTTAATGAGATAGAAACTTGCTGGCCTGAGACGTCACTGACTCTTTGCAATTGTAAACCCAAGGTTGCATCGGTGTGTGTGGATGTATATAGTGAAGTGTAAGTTAACAGTGATTTAAGGACACGTAATATAATTGGAGTGAGTGACTGCATTGATAAATTATCTTTAAGTACAAAGTGTATATCTGATACTGTTAACAACTTTAAAAAAAATACATTACTTGTTTATAATTGTCGGTTTTATTTGTAACGTAAAGCAATCATTAAGGAAGCTAAGGAAATTAAGGACTTGAAATGATTGCTTTTAAATTTGGAATTAACTGATTAATGGATTTTCCAAGCCTAAAAAGTTATAAACTTGGCACTTTAAGTACATGATTTTTATCGCTGTTAAATAATATTCCTGGCACTATTTCCACTATAGAAAATGTTGATGCAGCGAAATCATAACAGTTTATAATTTTTGTTGCAGGTAATGAAACAGAGGGGAATCTTGATGACACCTTGCAGCTTCATCCGGTCACAGTAAAAGGTGATGAACAAAACCTGAGCATGGAACAAGCTTCAGCCGAGCAACTAAATGATAAGGTATCAATACCTGTTGAACAAGACAATTGTGTGGGAAATAAAGAACAAATGAACAAGACTGAGTACCTTTGTGAAAAGTTATCAATACCTGAGCAACAAGACAAATGTGTGGAAGATGAAGAGCAAATGAGCAGGGCTGAACATCTGGATGATGAGGTTCAGCATATGGGTCTACGGTTATCAATATCTGCGCAACAAGGTGAATGTGTGGCAGATGAAAAGCAACTGAGTTGGACTGAGCATCTGGATGATGAGCATCAACATGTGGATGTACAGTTATCAATACCTGAACAGCAAGACAAATGTGTGGCAGATGAAGAGCAACTGAGTAGGATTGAGCATCTGGATGATGAGGTTCAGCATGTGGGTGTACAGTTATCAATATCTGAGCAACAAGGTGAATGTGTGGCAGATGAAGAGCAACTGAGTAGGACTGAGCATCTGGATGATGAGGTTCAGCATGTGGGTGTACAGTTATCAATACCTGAACAGCAAGACAAATGTGTGGCAGATGAAGAGCAACTGAGTAGGACTGAGCATCTGGATGATGAGGTTCAGCATGTGGGTGTACAGTTATCAATATCTGAGCAACAAGGTGAATGTGTGGCAGATGAAGAGCAACTGAGTAGGACTGAGCATCTGGATGATGAGGATCAGCATGTGGATGTACAGTTATCAATACTTGAGCAACAAGATGAATGTGTGGCAGATGAAAAGCAACTGAGTAGGACTGAGCATCTGGATGATGAGCATCAACATGTGGACGTACAGTTATCAATACCTGAACAGCAAGACAAATGTGTGGCAGATGAAGAGCAACTGAGTAGGACTGAGCAACTGGATGATGAGGATCAGCATGTGGATGTACAGTTATCAATACTTGAGCAACAAGATGAATGTGTGGCAGATGAAGAGCAACTGAGTAGGACTGAGCATCTGGATGATGAGCATCAACATGTGGATGTACAGTTATCAATACCTGAACAGCAAGACAAATGTGTGGCAGATGAAGAGCAACTGAGTAAGACTGAGCATCTGTATGATGAGGCTCAGCATGTGGGTGAACAGTTATCAATACCTGTGCAACAAGACAAACGTGTAGAAGATGAAGAGCAACTGAGTAGGACTGAGCATCTGGATGATGAGGATCAGCATGTGGATGTACAGTTATCAATACCTGAACAGCAAGACAAATGTGTGGCAGATGAAGAGCAACTGAGTAGGACTGAGCATCTGTATGATGAGGCTCAGCATGTGGGTGTACAGTTATCAATACCTGTGCAACAAGACAAACGTGTAGAAGATGAGCAACTGAGTAGGACTGAACATCTGGATGATGAGGCTCAGCATGTGGGTGTACAGTTATCAATACCTGTGCAACAAGACAAACGTGTGGAAGATGAAGAGCAACTAAGTAGGACTGAGCATCTGGATGCTGGGACTGAGCATCCAAGTGACAGGTAAAAGAGGATAACGTTGTGACGTTTGATGTGTTTTCTGGATGTGGTGTTTTGATACCTATTTCAGGGCATAATAACACAAATATAAGGAATATTTTTATGAAATAGAATGCATAGGTGTTTTAGGTGTTCATACTGATGCCAGACTTTTCTTCAGTGTGTTTCCAGCACATGATCAACTACAGACAACAAATCAAAGTCAGGAGGCACAAGTTGGATTTTCCTCTGCTGCATGCTTCACACAATCCACGTTGAGCCTATGTCAGACTGCTGATGCAGGGCTGCCCATAGAGGCTCCAGAAACAACTGCAGAAGTTTCGTATTTTGATTACTCCCAAAAGGTATGCATTGTTTTTTATTATTCATTCACGAGATGTGGGCTTTGCTGGCTGGGCCAGCATTTATTGCCCATTCCTAGTTTCCTTTGAGAAGGTGGTGGTGAGCTTCTTCATGTTCCGCTGCAGTCCATGTGGTGTAGGTGTACCCACAATGCTGTTAGGAGGGGAGCTCCAGGATTTTGACCCAGCAACAGTGAGGGAACGGCGATATATTTCCAAGTCAGGATGGTGAATGACTTGGAAGGGAACTTCCAGGTGGTGGTGTTCCCATCAATCTGCTACCCTTGTTCTTCTGGGTGGTAGTGGTTGTGGATTTGGAAGATGCTGTTGGAGGAGCCTTGGTGAATTCCTTCAGTGCATCTTGTAGATGGTACACACTGCTGCTACTGTGCGCTGATGATGGAGGGAGTGAATGTTTATGGATGGGGTGCCAATCAAGTGGACTGCTTTGTCCTGGTTGGTGTCCAGCTTCTTCAGTGTTGTTGGAGCTGCACTCATCCAGGCAGGTGGGGAGCATTCCATCACACTCCTGACTTGTGCCTTGTAGATGATGGACAGGCTTTGGGGAGTCAGGAGGTGAGTTACTTGTTGCATGATTCCTAGCCTCTGACTTGCTGTTGTAGCCACGGTATTTATATGGCTAGTCCAGTTCAGTTTCTGGTCAATGGTAGCCCCCAGGATGTTGACAGTGGAAAGTTCAGTAATAGTAATGTCATTGAACATCAAGGGGCAATGGTTGGATCCTCTCTTGTGGGAGATGGTCATTGCCTGACACTTATGTGGTGCAAATGTTACTTGCCACTTGTCCAGGTCTTGTTGCATTTGGACATGGACTGCTTCAACATCTGAGGAGTCGCAAATGGTGCTAAACATTGTGCAATCGTCAGCGAGCATCCCCAGTTCCGACCTTATGACGGAAGGAAGGTAATTGATGAAGCAGCTAAAGATGGTTGGGCTAAGGACACTACCCTGAGGAACTCCTGCAGTGATGCCCTGGAGCTGAGATGACTGACCTCCAATAAACACAACCATCTCCCTTTGTGCTAGGTATGACTCCAAACAATGGCGAGTTTTCCCCCTGATTCCCATTGACTCCAGTTTTGCTAGGGCTCCTTGATGCCACACTCCATCAAATGCCGCCTTGCAGTCAGGGGAAGTCACTCTCATTTCACCCCGGGAGTTCAGCTCTTTTGTCCATGTTTGAACCAAGGCTGTAATGAGGTCAGGAGCTGAGTGGCCATGGCGGAACCCAAACTGGGCATCAGTAAGCAGGTTATTGCTAAGCAAGTGCCGCTTGATTGCACTGTTGATTACCCCTTCCATTACTTTACTGATGTTTGAGAGTAGACTGATGGGGCAGTAAATGCTGTGTTGAATTTGTCCTGCCTTTTGTGTGCAAGACTTACTTGGGCAACTTTCCACCTAGCCAGGTAGATGCCAGTGTTGTAACTGTAATGGAACAGCTTGGCTAGGGGCGCAGCAAGTTGTAGAGCACAAGTCTTCAGTGCTGTTGCCGGAATATTGACAGGGCCCATAGCCTTTGCAGTATCTAATGCCTTCAGCCATTTCTTGATATCACGTGGAATGAATCGAATAGGCTGAAGACTGGCATCTGTGATGCTGAGGACCTCCGGAGGAGGCCGAGATGGATCATCCACTCGGCACTTCTGGCTGAAGACTGTTTCGAACGCTTCAGCCTTCTCTTTAGTACTGCTGTGTTTGGCTCCTCCATCATTGAGGATGGAGATATTTGTGGAGCTTCTTCCTCCAGGCAGTTATTTAATTGTCCACCATCTTTCACGAATGGTTATGGCAGGACTGCAGAGCTTAGTTCTGATCCGTTTGTTGTGGGATCGCATAGCTCTGCCTATCACTTGCTGCTTATGCTGCTTGTCGTGCAAGTTGTCCTGTGTTTTAGCTTCACCAGGTTGACACCTCATTTTTAGGTATGCTTGGTGCTGCTCCTGGCATGCCCTCCTGCTCTCTTTATTGAACCAGGGTTGATCCCTGGCTTGATGATAATGGTAGAGTGAGGGATGTGACGGGCCATGAAGCTACAGATTATGTGCGAGTACAATTTGGCTGCTGCTGGCCCACAGTGCCTCATGGATGCCCAGTCTTGAGTTGCTGGACCTGTTCGAAATCTATCCCGTTTAGCACAGTGGTAGTGTCTCACAACACAATGGAGGGTATCCTCAATGTGAAGACAGGACTTCATCTCCACAATGACTGTACCGCAATGACTCCTACCAATACTGTCATAGTGGGTTGGTGAGGATGAGGTCAAGCATGTTTTTGCCTCTTGTTGGTTCCCTTACCACCTGCTGCAGACTCAGTCTGGCAGCTATGTCCTTTAGGACTCGGCCTGTTCAGTCAGTAGTGGTGCTACTGAGCCAATCTTGGTGATGGACATTGAAGCCCCCCATCCATTTTACATTCTGTGCCCTTGCTGCCCTAAGTGCTTCCTCCAAGCGATGTTCAACGTGGAGGAGCACTGATTCAAAACCTTTGCAAAACAAACACTCAGTTCACTTAAAAGTTAGTTTTACTTTTCTTCAATTAATTCAAGGGATGCGGGTTTCTACTCAGGCCAACCTTTATTGCCTAATTGCCCCTGAGAAGATGATGATGGGCTGCCTCTTGAACTTTAATCCGTGTGGTGAAAGTGCTCCCATACTGTTATTAGGAGCAGAGTTCCAGCATTTTGGCCCAACAACGATGAAGGAACAGTGTTAGATTTCCAAATCAGGATGGCTTGTGACTTGGAAGGGAACTTCCAGGTGATGTTCCCATGCACCTGCTGTCTTTGTCCAAGTGGTAGAGGTCGTAGACTTGGCTCAAGGAAACCTTGGAGCTTTGCTGCAGTGCATTTTGTAGATGGTACAAAATGCAGCCTTACTGCACTTGTAGTGGCATGTGTGAATGCTTAACGTGCTGAATGGGGTGTCAGACAAGCCTGTCCTGAATGATGAAGAATTTCGTGAATGTTGTTGGAGCTACACTCATTCAGGGTGAGTTAGGAGGTGAATCACTTTGTTGTTTACCCAACCTCTGACTCATTCTTGTAGACACAGTATTTATGTGGCTGGCCTGCTTAAGTTTCTGGTCAATGGCGGCCTCCAGGATGTTGATGGTGGAGTATTCAGCAATGGTAATACTGTTGAATGTCAAGGGGAAGTGGTTAGACTCTCATTGCCTGGCATTTGTAGCGCCAAATGACACATCAAAGGTTATTGCAGAAAATAAAAGCTTATGGTGTAGAGGGTATGCATTGGCATGGATAGAAGATTGGCTAGCTAGCAGGAAGCGTAGAGTTGGCATAAATGGGTCTTTTTCTGGTTGGCAGGATGTGATGAGTGGTGTGCCACAGGGATCAGTGCTGAGGCCTCAACCTTTTATAATTTATATAAATACCTTGGATGAAGGGACCGAAGGAATACTTGCTAAATTTGCAGATGGCACAAAGATATGCAGGAAAGTAAACTGTGAGAGAGAACATAAGGAGGCTACAAAGTGACATAGATAGGTTAAGTGAATGGGCAAAGATCTGTCAAATGGAGAATAATGTAGACAAATGTGAAATAGCTCATTTTGGCAGGAAGAATAAAAAAGGTTATTGTTTAAATGGTAAGTGATTGCAGAGCTCTGAGATTCAGAGGGATCTGGGTGTCCTAATGCTTGACTTACAAAAGGTTAGTATGCAGGTACAGCAGTTAATTAGAAACATAGAAAATAGGAGCAGGAGTAGGACATTCGGCCCTTTGAGCCTGCTCCGCCATTCATCATGATCATGGCTGATCATCCACACAATAGCCTGCTCCCACTTTCTCCCATATCCTTTGATCCCTTTCGTCCCAAGAGCTATATCTAACTCCTTCTTGAAAACATACAATATTTTGACCTCAACTACTTTCTGTGGTAGCGAATTCCATAGGCTCACCACACTCTGGGTGAAGAAATTTCTCCTCATCTCAGTCCTAAATGGTCTACCCTATATCCTGAGACTGTGACCCCTAGTTCTGGACTCCCCCACCATTGGGAGCATCCTTCCTGCATCTACCCTGTCTAGTCCTGTTAGAATTTTATAGGTTTCTATGAGATTTCCCCCTCATTCTTATGAACTCCAGCGAATATAATCCATACCGACTCAATCTCTCCTCATATGTCAGCCCCACCATCTCAGGAATCAGTCTGGTAAACCTTTGCTGCACTCCCTCTATAGCAAGAACATCCTTCCTCAGATAAGGAGACCAAAACTGCACACACTATTCCAGGTGTGGTCTCACCAAGGCTCTCTATAATTGCAGCAAGACATTCCTGCTCCTGTACTCGAATTCTCTCGCTATGAAGGCCAACATACTATTTGCTGCCTTTATTGCCTGCTGCACCTGCATGCTTACCTTCAGCAACTGGCGTACAAGGACACCCAGGTCTCATTGCACATTCCCCTTTTTCAATTTGTAGCCATTCAGATAATAATCTACCTTCCTGTCTTTGCTATCAAAGTGGATGACCTCACATTTATCCACATTCTACTGCATCTACCATGCATTTGCTCACTCATTCAGCTTGTCCAAATCACTCTGAAGCATCTCTGCATCCTCTTCACAGCTCAACCTCCCACCCAGCTTTGTCATCTGCATATTTGGAGATATTACATTTAGTTCCCTCATCCAAATCATTAATAGATATTGTGAGTAGCTGGGGTCCCAGCGCCGATCCCTGCGGTACCCCACTAGTTACTGCCTGCCATTCGGAAAAAGACCCGTTTATTCCTACTCTTTGTTTCCTGATTGCCAACCAGTTTTCTATCCATCTCAATACACTATGCACAGTCCCATGTGCTTTAATTTTATACGCTAATCTCTTATGTGGGCTTTTGTCAAAAGCCTTCTGAATGTCCAAATAAACCACATCCACTAGCTCCCCCTCATCAACTCTACCAGTTACATTCTTGAAAAATTCCAGTAGATTTGTCAAGCATGATTTCCCTTTCGTAAATCCATGCTCATTCTGTCCTATTCTGCCACTGTTTTCCAAGTGCTCAGCCATTAAATCTTTTATAATGGACTCCAGAATTTTCCCCACTACCGATTATCAGACTGATTGGTCTATAATTCCCTGTTTTCTCTCTACCTCCCTTTTTAAATAGTGGGGTTACATTAGCTGCCCTCCAATCTGTAGGAACTGTTCCAGAGCCTATAGAATCTCAGAAGATGAACACCAATGCACCCTCTATTTCTAGGGCCACTTACTTAAGTACTCTGGGATGTAGATTATCAGGCCCTGAGGATTTATTGGCCTTCAATCCCATCAATTTCGCCAACACCATTTCCTTACTAATACTGATTTCTTTCAGTTCCTCCCTCTCACTAAACCCTGTGTTCCCCAACATTTCTGGTCTGTTACTTGTGTCCTCCTTTGTGAAGACAGAACCAAAGTATGTATTTAGTTGGTCAGCCACTTCTTTGTTCCCCATTATAAATTCCCCCGTTTCTTATTGTAAAGGACCTACATTTATCTTCACCAATCTTTTTCTCTTCACATACCTATATAAACTTTTACAGTTTTTTTTACAGTCAATTAGGAAAGCTAATAGAATGTTATCATTTATTGTGAGAGGAATTGGTTATACAAGTAGGGGGGTTATGCTTTAGTTGTACAAGGCATTGGTGAGATCACATCTGGAGTATTGTGTATAGTAATGGTCTCCTTATGTAAATGTGTTAGAAGCAGTTCAGAGAAGGATTACTAGATTAATACCAGAAGTGGGCGGTTGTGTTATGAGGAAAGGCTGGTCAGGTTAAGCTTGTATTCACTGGAATTTTGAAGAGTAGGAGGCAACATGATTGAAACGTATAAGACCCTGAGGGGTCTTGACAGGGTGGATATGGAGAAGATGTTTCTTCTTGTGGGAGAATTTGGAACTAGGGGTCACTGTTTCAAAATAAAGAATCGCTCATTTAAGGCAGATGAGGAGAAATTTTTTTTCTCAAAGTTTGTGAGTCTTTGGAACTCTTCCTCAAAAGGTGGTGGAAGCAGAATCTTTGAATATTTTTAAGGCAGAGCTAGATAGATTCTTGATTAACAAGGGATTGAAAGGTTATAGGGGTAGTCAGGAAGTTACATTCAGATCAGCCATGATCTTATTGAATGGCGGAGCAGGCTTGAGGGGCTGAGTGGCCTACTCCTGCTCCTAATTCGTACGTTCATATATATCGCCGTATGTATGAATGCTAGTTGCCACTTATCAGCCCGAGCCTGAAGCTTACCCGGGTCTTGCTGCATTTGGGCATGGATTGCTTCAGTATCTGAAAAGTTGAGTGGAAGTGAACACTGTGAAATCATCGGCAAACAATCCCATCTTCGGATGGAGGGAGAAATCATTCATGAAGTAGTTGAAAATGGTTGGGCCTAGGAAATGCCCTGAGGAACTCCTTCAATGATGACCTGGGCCTGGATGATTGGCTTCCAACAAACATAACAATCTGCCTTTATGCTAGGTGTGACTTCATTCAGCAGAGAGTTTTCCCCCTGATTTCCATTGACTTTAGTTTTACTTGGGCTACTTGATGTCTCACTCATTCAAATGCTGCCTTGATGTCAGGGACACTCTGACATCACCTCTGGATTTCAGTTCTTTTGTCCATATTTGAGCGAAGGCTGTAATGAGGCCTAGAGTCAGGTAGATAAAAACACAATACTACAGATGCTAGAAATCTGAAATAAAAACAAAAAATGCTGGAAAAACTCAGCATCTGGCAGCATCTGTGAAGTGAGAAACAGAGTTAATGTTTTGAGTCCATATGACTCTTCATAGCTAAAGAGAGATAGAAATGTGATGAATTTTATACTGTTTATGAGGGGGTAGAGCAGCTGGAGCAAGATAGAAGTTCAGGGATTGGTGAGAGCTAAGGAGAGAATGACAAAGATGCACAAGACAAAGGGAGTGTGAACAGGAGGTGCTAA
This sequence comes from Carcharodon carcharias, assembly GCF_017639515.1. Lineage (NCBI taxonomy): Eukaryota > Metazoa > Chordata > Chondrichthyes > Lamniformes > Lamnidae > Carcharodon > Carcharodon carcharias. The sequence continues at coordinate 153,656,618 of NC_054470.1, forward strand.
AGACTAAAGGTGCTGATAATGGCATAAAGGTAAGAGCAGAATATGTTAATAGCAGAACACGGGTCAGTACTCTGTGAAAGCACAGCAAAGAAACCAGTGGCAGATGGCCCTGTAGAGGTTGGGGTGGTGGTGTTGTGGGTAAAAAGGATAAAAAAAAATGAAAATAAAAAGTAAAATTGTTTTAAAATTAGGTTAAAAAGGAGATAAAGATGGAGAAGAGAATTCATGGTCTGAAGTTATTGAACTCAATGTTAAGTCTGGAAGGCTGTAAAGTACCTAATCAGAAGATGAGGTGCTGTTGCCCCAGTTTTGCGTTGGGCTTCACTGGAACATAGCAGCATGCCAAGGATGAACATGAGAGCAAGATGGTGTGTTGAAATGGCAAGTGCCAGAAAGGTCTGGGTTATGCTTGCAGACTGAATGAAGGTGATCCGCAAAGTGGCCACCCAGCCTGCGCTTAGTCTCCCCAATGTAGAGGAGACTGCATTGGAAGCAGCAAATACAGTAGACCAAATTGAAGGAGGTGCAAGTGAAGTGTTGCTTCATCTGAAAGGAGTGTTTGGGGCCTTGGATGGTGAGGAGGTAATGGGGCAGGTGTTGCGCCTCCTGCAATTGCATGGGGAAGAGTTGGCGGTGATGGGGGAATGGACCGGGGGGGCCACAGAGGGAACGGGCCCTATGGGATGCTGACAAACAAGAAGAGGGGAAGATATGTTTGATGGTGGCATTGTGCTGGAGCTGAAGGAAATGGCGAAGGATGATCCTTTGAATGCAGAGGCTGTTGGGGTGAAAAGTGAAGATTAAGTAGATCCTATCATTACTCTGGGGAAGACGTGAGGGCAGAGGTGTGGAAAATGGGTCAGACACAGTTGAGGGCCCTGTCAGTCACAGTTGGGGGAGCTCTCGGTTAAGGAAAAAGAAAGATATGTCAGAAGCACTGTTTTGGAAGGTTGCATCATTGGAAGAGATGTTACGGAGGCGAAAGAACTGAGAGAATGGGATGGAGTCCTTCCTGGAGTCCGCTCCAGGAAGCGGGGTGTGAGGAGCTGTTGTCAAGGTAGCTATGGGAGTTAGTGTGGGAGGCTCGTAATGAATATTAGTAGACAGTCTATCACTAGAAATGGAGACACAGAAGTCTAGGAAGGGAAGGGAGGTGTTCCAAGATGACAGTGGAGTGGAGTCAAGTAGTCCTGGTGGAATCCAAACCCAGCATTGGTGAGAGGTTATTGGTGAGTAAGTGTCATTTGATAGTGCTATTGACAACACTTTCCATCACCTTGATTATTTAGAATCAGCTGATGGGGCAGCAGTTGGTTGGACTGGACTTGACTTGCTTTTAGTGGATAGACACATTTATGCAATTTTCCACTTTGTTGGGTAGCTGGCAGTGTTTTAGCTGTGCTTCAAGAGCTTGTCTAGATGCATGGCTAGTTCTTGAGTATAATTGTTTAGCGCTCAGCCAGAATGTTGTCAGGGCTCATAGCCTTTGCTGTATCCAGCAGTTTCTTGATATCACCCGGAATAAATCAAAATGGCTGAGGACTACCAGCTGTGATGCTGGGGACCTCCGAAGTAGCCAGTTAACATCAGTAAACAAATGGAATAAATGGCCATTAACATATTGCTGTGTGTTGGAGTGTGCAAATTGCCTGCTGCATTTCCTAAATTACAATAGTGACTACATGTCAAAAGTACTTCATTGGCTGAAAAGCACTTTGAAATACCCTGAGTTTGTATATAAATACAGGACTTTAATTTTTCTTTCATGATTGATCATCAACTCAGCACTTCTAGGTGAAGATGTTCGCAAACTCTTCAGCCCTGTCTGTTGCACTCTCATGCTGGGTCTGCCATCATTGGGGTGTTCACTGAGTTGTCTCCTCCACTTGGTTGTTTAATTGTCTATTGCTATGCGCATCTAGATATGACTGGACTGCACTGCACAGCTTTAGTCTGATCTGTTGGTTGTGAGATTGCTTCTGCTGTTTAGCTGTTGTAGCTTAACCAGGTTGACATCTCATTTTCATGCTTTTCTGAGCTGCTCATTGAGCCAGGGTTGGTCCCCTGGTTTGATAGTAATAGAAGAGTGAGGAATATGTTTGACCACGAGGTTACAGATTGTGGTTGAATACAATTTTGTTGCTGCTGAAGGCCCACAGTACCTCAAGGGTCCCTAGTTTTGAGTTGTTAGATCTATTCTGGACCTATCCATTTAGTTTGATAAAAACAAAAAACTGCGGATGCTGGAAATCCAAAACAAAAACAGAATTACCTGGAAAAACTCAGCAGGTCTGGCAGCATCGGCAGAGAAGAAAAGAGTTGACGTTTCTGTCGAAGGGTCATGAGGACTCGAAACGTCAACTCTTTTCTTCTGCGCCGATGCTGCCAGACCTGCTGAGTTTTTCCAGGTAATTCTGTTTTCATTTAGTTTGATGGTAGTGTGATAGAACATATTTGTATGGTTCCAAGTAGTTCCATATTTGGAACTTTATCGCTGTTCCTTAACTGTTGCTGGGTCAGAATCCTGGAACTCCCTCCCTAACAGTACTGTGGGTGTACCTGCACCGGATGGACTGCATCAGTTCAAGAAGGTGGCTCAGCACCACCCTCTCAAGGGCAATTAGGGGTGGGCAACAAATGCTGGCTTAGCCAGCGATGCCCACATCCTGTGAAAGAATAAGAAATGAAAAAGATATGATGGAGGTGTCCGCAGCATAAAAATGGAACCATCTCCACAGGGACTAAGCAATAGCCACTGTTAAACAATATTTATAATGGATAGATGCATCTGTGACTGGTAGATTGGTGAGGATGAGGCCAAGTAGTTATTTCCCTTGTGTTGGTTCTCTCGCCATCTGCTGCAAGCCCAGTATAGCAGATATGTCCTTTAGGAGTCAACCAATTTTGCTCAGTAATGGCACTGGACTGCAGAGCTTCAGCCTGATCTGTTGGTCATGGGATTGCTTAGCTCTGGCAATAGGATATTGCTTCTGCTGTTTAGCTGTTGCAGCATCATCAGGTTGACATCTCATTTTCATACTTTTCTGCACTGCTCATTGAACCAGTGTTGGCCCCCTGGTTTGATAGTAATAGAAGAGTGAGGAATATGCTTGGACCATGAGGTTACAGATTATGGTTGAATACAATTTTGTTGTTGCTGTTACAGATTGTGGTTGAATACAGTTTTCTTGGGGGGAACCAATGGCATAGTGGTATTGTCGCTTGACTAGTATCTAGAGACCCAGAGTAATGCTCTGGGGATCCAGGTTCAAATCCTAACATGGCAGATGGTGGAATTTGAAATCAGTAAAAAAAAAAAATCTGGAATTAAAAGTCTAATGATGGCCATGAAACCATTGTCAATTGTTGTAAAAACCCATTTGCTTCACTAATGTCCTTTTGGGAAGGAAATCTGCCGCCGTTACCTGGTCTGGCCTGCATGGGACTCCAGACCCACAGCTATGTTGTTGATTCTTGAATGCCGTCTGAACAAGTGCAATTAGGGATGGGCAATAAATGCGACACTCACATCCAATGAATTAAAAAAAAATGCTTCTTATTATTCATTTGTGGGATGTGGGCGTCACTGGGTAGGGCAACATTTATTACCCATCCCTGATTGCGATTGTTCAGAGGGCAGTTAAGCATCAACCAATCACTGTGGGTCTGGAGTTACATGTAGGCCAGACCAGGTAAGGACAGCAGATTTCCTTCCCTAAAGGACATTTATGAACCAGATGGGTTTTATTGACGTTCCTGAGTGTTTTTGTCATTTTTTTTAAACTCTTGGTGATGTCCTCCATCCAGACTACATTGTGTTCCCTTGCTACCCTCAGTGCTTCTTCCAAGTGACGTTCATCATGGAAGAATACTGATTCATCAGCTAAGGGAGGGCAGTAGGTGGGTAGTCAGCAGGAGGTTACCTTGCCCATGTTTGACCTGATGTCGTGTGACTTCATGATGTCCAAGTCAATGTTGAGCCCTCCAGGGCCACTCGTTCCCTCCCGTTTACTACTGCCGCCTCTGGTGGGTCTTGGAGAAGCTTATGAACCAAATGAAAGGTTACAATAAAAGTTTCAAACCATGACCTTTGTTATATTTGTCATCTTGTAAAATTACACAAATAACTTTTCTAAATTTTAAAAAGGATTGAGGAGGGAGGAGTTTTTGAGAAACTAATGGTGACCTCAGTTCTTTGGATAGTAAGAGTATAAGCCCGGCATTTAGAAGCTAGAATATGGATTGGTGACTGGTGCGAAGATCAAAATCTACATCTGCTTGAGGCTGACAAAAAATTTTGGAAAGGACATCTTGTTCCCAGTGGAGTAGAATCTGCAGCGTGACATTGCCAACACTTAAATTCAGACTTAAGTTTGTGCTGAACTGATGGAAAATAGAGCCCTCATTGTGAATTTTTGCTTTTGTTCTGAGAAATAATAATTGGGTAGTGCTTAGATGATCCAGCTTTCCAGGCACCCCTTCGTTGGGTTTCAAAATGTAGAAACATGTTTTGTTAACTGCTATTAACACACACCATACAAGAATGAATTGTTTGTTTTTCACAAAATCACTTTAAAATCTGATTTTTACAGGTTGGTATCATAGAAGCTCAAAATGTAGGACTCCAGGAGACATTGAATGTATCTGAAGAAAACTTGGGTAAGTTTGACGCAAGTTTTTAAAAATTGATTTCCCAATCTCACCTATGTAAGTTTACTGTTTGAACTTAAATATGGAGTGTATATTTAATTGAGAGAGAGTTACAAGCAATTAAAAAAAAACAACATTATGATATGGATGTCAGTGGCAAGGCTGATATTTATTGCCTACCCCTAGTTTCCCCAAGAAATTTTTGAACTGCTACGATCCATGTTTGTTGTAGTTTAACTACTGGGTTTCTTGCTGGGCCACTTTAGAGGGAAGTTAAGAGCCACCTATGTTGGTCTGGTGTTGGAGTCACCTATTGGCCAGACCAACTAAGGATGGTGGGTTCCCTTTCCTACTTGAACTAGTTGTAACTTTGACATTCTGACAACTTCATGGTTGCTTTTGTTGGTGGCAGCTTTTCCAGATTTTTGAAAATCTGAATTCAAATTTTCAAACTGCCATGTGGCATTTGAACACTCAAATCTGGATTACTGATCCAGTAATATGATCACTGTGCCACCATACCCATCATCAGGGAGGAGTTTATGCTGCATGTTTTAAACTCCTGCCTGGTTTGTGAATGACATCGGAGCTCTCAACATTGCAGCCTTAACTGATTACTTGGTGTGGATTATACGTTTGATGTAATACAATATATAATAATTAATGTTTTGGATGCTTGTGTTGGAGGTTGAGTTGTGAACTTTTGCTTATCTCTGAATCAATTGGTCATTCAGGCCCCACTCAAGGTTTGAACATATAAGCTAGGCTGACGCTAAATCTATATGATTACTTCTCTAACAGCTGCTTTCATAGCTTCAAAAATGGTGAGGGGATGCAATGACTGTGGTTTGGTTTTTCTGATGAAACATTAAACTGAGGTCTTAATTGACCTCTTGGCGGAGGTAAGATACCTCATGAATCCATTGAAGGATGAGTAGGGGAGTTCTTCTGGTTTCCTGGCCACACGGCTGATTGCTATTGTTAAGGTTGTGAGCTGTGTGGAAAGAGAGTAAACTTGGTCCCTTTAGTTTTGGAAGGAGGTGATTGTACAATGATATACAAGCTAAGGGTATGAAAAAGATAAATCTACAATTTTACAAGCATATAACAGGATAAGAAATATTGGCCCATCCAGCGCGTGCCATATAATTGTGATGTCTTTTAGGTGATAATACACACGCAGTACATACACTCCACACCCTACTGCACATTGAAGCCATGTAATCTCTTGGGTGAGGCGATAAATCCAGGCTGATCCACATAGACAATTAAAACTAGTCCCAGAGACCACACAGGGTCTTGATTAATGTTACTTCAATCAGTGTGCAAGTTGTAGTGCAAGAGAACAGATTTAAACCAGTTAAAGGCAAACTTATGACTATTATCAGGAAGTTGTCCTTCATACAGAAATATAGAGCTATGGAGGCAAAAACCCCTGAATCATTTAAGAATCAACTTGACACTACAATGGGGAGACATTAGGGATATTCTGAATGGATGAACTAAATGGTGTCCCATGTCCATTATTATCTTGTAATCTATTTTGCTTTTTCCTCCTGCTAAGTTTTTTGCAGAAGTGGATTAATTTTACAAAAACATACTTCAAGTTTAGAGCCTCACCCACTGGGAAAGCATACTGGGAATTTGGATTCCATGATTTTCTGTCTATTAATTTTACCCCTATATGTTTTAGGTGCCATATGCTGATAATATCGTTAGAGTACTGGTTTGAAGCAATTACTAAACCAGAGTTTGTGAAGGTGATGAGTTAATGATATATCAATTATCAAGTTTTTAATCACTGAAAATTCAGAGATTTTGTTAAATTTCTCAATTTTGGTCCACTAATCATTTGAAGTTTATCTCTAGACACCCTCTGTGTTTAATATTTAAAATGTTCAATAACAATAGAAACAGGAAAAAATAGAAAGGTCTTTGATGGATGAACTAATTTGTGCAGTTGGGTAGCACATTGCCTTGTAACAAGTTTTCTCAAGGCAGCCTGTGTTTTCAGACAAATATTCATGGTGATCCTTAAGTGAATCAGGATGGCAAATCTTTTATTACTTTACCTGTGGGTCAAGTCTGAATGGGTTGACAGGTATGTAACTATATGACTGTACCTCACTATGCCAATAATATGTCTTGTCTCTTTTCAAAAATTGTAGATATCCAAATCACTCATGGCTTTAGTTGTTTTGTACTTTGAATTTAAATTCTCTGTGGTACTTTTGTTTTAGAGCATATGATGACAATGGAAAGCCCAAATGAAGAGACTTTCATATTAACCCTAGTTGAGATCCCAGTCTCCTCCTTAATGGATTACAATGCATCTTCCACTTCTGTCATCCCTGTTTTAGAAGACACCTTGACGGTTGCTGAACCAATTCTACCTTTGCCAACGGAAAATGTTGAAGTTAGTGAGTCTGTGAGGTAAGTCCTGTATTTTCAAGATTGAGATGTAATTTTAACTTACAGTAGAATTGAGTTTAAAGTTGCACTGACGAAATTATTTAAATGCAATAAATAAAAATATAAGATGTAGATACAATCAATAAATACTTAAGGACTGTGGTGCGAGAACTGGATTAATCACCTTCCTATATGGAAGCACCTGTTCCCTGCTCAATTCTTCCTTCAAAGGCCTGGATGTATATATAAATCTGACTCTGTGGTGTTGTAACCAGAAAAATAAATATATTTACTTTTACTCTCACTCTTGTGTCGTAATTAATATCCCAGGTTAAAGGTTTTTTTCAATTGCCTGACTTAAAGTGAATATTATATATATTTATTTCTAGATAGATTAAAAGGAATAGACATGCTTATACCAATACTGAAGATAGCTTGAGTTAGAGAAATTGTTTAGATTTAATGTCATTATCTTTATTAATTGAAGAAGGTGCACAGGGAATGGCTGCTCTAGCAGGTTAGAACTAGTGTGTACGTAAGTGGCTATATTCTCTGGCCATCTCGCTCGTAAAGACTATTCCATTTTACTTCCAATTTACTTTGCTGTTTGTTGGTTTGTTTGGCTTTCTTGGGTTTAGAGGTTTGGAAAGGTTACTTTTTGGCAATATTGCCAATTTGAATATCAAGATCTGATTGTATCAGCAGCAAGAGATCAATGTAAGTTAATGTGAGCATTCATTATTTTAATATGTGGTCGATGGTGCTCTGTGCACCCTAATGGTCCCCAAAGACTGAAATCTTGGACACTTCTAGGGTAGAACACTGCTCTCTCATTTCTAGTGTTAGGATTTACGTCTATCTGAGACAGGGATGAAAGCTCCTTCTCCCTCCAGGTTGTCTGTATCCCATGTGAAATGAGTTTGGACAATGCCAACATGCTTTCAGTTTTGCATTGAAGAAAATTATCCATGTAGTGCTTAGGGAAGAATGTAGGGTAGAATGGGATTAATTTTGAATTGCTTTAGTAAATAACTCGTACAGATGTAGTAAATTTGAATGGTTTCCGTCTGCACTGTGATATAAAAACAAAATGCTGTGGATGTTGAAAATCTCAAATAAACACAGCAAATGCTGCAAATTCTCCACAGATGCTATCAGACCTGCTGAGTGAGAAATGGAATTAATGTTTCACGTAGTTGACTTGAACTCTGAAAGAAGGTCATTGACCTGAAACATTAACTCTGTTTCTCTCTCCACAAATGCTGCCAGACCTGCTGAATTTTTCCAGCATTTTCTGTTTTAATATGCACTGTAAATATCTCTGATTCTAAATCTGCAGACCCATTAGAATGGCCATAGCGTTATCTGGTATGGGAAGTGGATAACTTTACATGAGTGCAGTATGTGTCACTCTCTGATGTGATGACGAAGGTGCATTTTGTCAGAGCAGTGAAGTTTTACTTTGCACCTGCTGTGTTGCCAAGCTGTGTGTGCTTCATGCTGCCCTGACTTGAAGAGGAGGCAATGTCCCATTGTTCAGCATTAATATGCCCTGTCTTGCAGTAAAAATATTTCAACAAAATTATATATACATGAAGTATTAGATCTTATTTTAACAGTTATGCTCATGCATACAGCTCTGAACCATCAATGGAGACAACCGCAGCACCCACTGTGTCTGAATCAGTACCACTCACAGAAAGTATACAACAGCAATGGAGCTTAAATAAGCCAGGATCAAATATTGGACAAATGGATAGAAAAAGGAAAGTTCACGGTTTTAACGATAATCAAGATTTTCCTGCTAAGAAAAGCCCAACGATCACATCATTAGATGAGGAATCAATAGAAAATGTTCGACTAACTGAAAGAACTACTCAGTCAAATTTAGTTACCTGTACTTCGCTTGAGGTAGGTGCTTTTTTTTTCTATTATTTAGTTTTTTTACTCATTCATAGGGCGTCGCTGACAAGGGCAACATTTGTTGCCAATCCATAATTGTCCTTGAACTGAGTGGCTTGCTACAGCAGTTCAGAGGACAGTTAAGAGTCAACTACATTACTATGGGTCTGGAGTCACATGTAGGCCAGACTAGGTAAGGATGGCAGATTTCCTTCCTGAAAGGGCAATTGATGGTAGCTGCATGGTTACTATTGCTGAGACCAGTTTTCAATATGGTAATATGGCAGACCAGCTGCCATGGTGGGATTTGAAGCCATGACCCCAGAGCATTGGTCTGGGCCTCTGGATTACTAGTCCACTGATATTACCACTTCACCACTGTCTTCCGCAAGTCTTTTGACTCTGAAGGCTTGTAAGGTAGGTCTGCGCTGTGGTTCATGGATGCAGTGTGTGAAGCAGGCCTACTGTACCCACCGAAGTGCCTGGCTAAATTTACTCCAAATTTTTTAATTCGTTAGTTATCTTTCTCCTTCAGCCGGTCTCTATTTGTGTCTCTGTTGCTGTAAGGTTGGGTGATTGGCCTCATGCTATGCATCTACTTTTCTGTGTATCCACCACCTAAGTTGAATTACTTTTTTGATACATTAATAGGATGTGAACATCACTGACAAGGCCAGCATTTATTGCCCATCCCCAACTGTCCTTGAGAAGGCGGTGGTGAGCTGCCTTCTCAAACTGCTACAGTTCATGTGGTGTAGGTACACTCTCAGTGCTGTTAGAAGGGGAGTTCCAGGATTTTGACCCAGCAACAGTGAAGGAACGATGATATGGTTCCAAGTGTGTAAGGTATATGACTTTAAGGGGAGCTTCGGGTCATGGTGTTTCCCTGCTTCCCTGGTCCTTCTAGGTGGTAGAGGTTGTGGGTTTGGATGGTGTTGTCTAAGGAACAGTGGGCAGTTGCTGCAGAACATCTTGTAGGTGGTACATACCATTGCCAGTCTGTGCAGGTGGTGGAGACAGTGAATATTTAGGGTGGTGGATGAGGTGCCAATTAAGAGGGCTGCTTTGCCTTGGGTGGTGTCGAGCTTCTTGAATGTTGTTTGAGCTGCACTCATCCAGACAAGAGGAGAGTATTCCAGCACGCTCCTAACTTGTCTTGTAGATGGAGGACAGGCTTTATGGAGTCAGGAAGTGAGTTACTTGTCATAGAATTCCTATTTGCAGCCACAGTATTTAACTGGCTGGTCCAGTTAAGTTTCTGGTTGATGATGGGGTATTCAGAAATAGTAATGCCATTGCATGTCAAGGGAAGATGGTTAGATTCTCTTTTATTGGGGAGGGTCATTGCCTGGCATTTGTGTGGCATGTGTGCCGCTTGCCACTTAGCCCAAGCCTGGATGTTGTACAGGTCTTGCTGCATATGGACAGGAGCTGCTTCAGTATCTGAGGAGCTGTGTATGGTACTGAACACGCTACAATAATCAGCAAACGTCCCCACTTCTGTCTTTCTGATGGAGGGAAGGTCATTGATGAAGCAGTTGAAGATGGTTGCACGTAGAACACTACCCTGAGGAACTTCTTCATAATATCCTGGGACTGGGATGTTTGGCTTCTAATAACTACACTGTCCTTTCTTTGTACTGGATATGACTCTGACCAGTGGAATGTTTTCCCCCTGATTTTTTTTTTGCTACTTATCCATTCACTGACTTAAAATTTGTTAAGGCTCCTGGATGCCAAACTCAGTCAAATGCCGCCTTGAAACCAAGGGCAGTCTATCTTCCTGCAGTCTGCGCAATTCTGCCCTGCACAACAACCCCCCACCTCCCCCATGCCCACACTCGTGTTTGGGGATGCTACAACCCTGTTCAGCTTCATTCTTGTCCCAGCTTGGTTTACCTCAGACCAAGGGATTGGGGATTGAGCTTTGTGGGAAAGTAAATCTGCTTCTTTGGCCCTTACTGCACCTGTGCGCAGCATTATTACTCTGTAATACCCCAGCAATTTTAACCTGAATAGCAAATGTGCAAGTAATTAGCTGCAGAATTCCTTCTTCCACAGCAACACCATACCAAAAAGGGACACTTGAGAGCACTGGTAAGAGAGAGAGAAAAAAAATCGTGTGAAGTTCATGATTATTTAACTCTCACTATACGTGATCAGCTACCAGGCCTGAAGAAGAAAAGTTATGATTCTTTAGTGCTAATTTGTGATGACTTGATGTTCAAGAAAAAGGTTCATTTTAATAAATTGCCATATGCTACAACAATGTAAGTTACTTAACATGAATCTAGTGACCCAAACAGCTCCTTTAGTACTGTAATTCTGCTATGTTGTCTTTTGCACAGGATTTTCCAGCAACTGCAACAAGTAGTATATTGCGAAATGATGGTAAGTCAGTACTTTTTATGTGAAGTACTATAATGGTAGTATTTGTGAATGCTAGTTAGTAACATTTTCCATAATTGCATTTTGCCTTCCTATTGCTAGAAAGTGAAAAGGAGATGGGATTAATATTGCTGATTCTGTGTGGCTGAACACCAACCTGACTTCTCAGAATCTTCTGAAAGCATGTGAAGATATTGAATAGATTTCATTTCTCTTAAAACTTCTCCAATAATTTAATTTGTGCATCTGTTAAGATTAGTGAATTGAACTTGGGTGGATGCCATTAAGAAGGTGAGATGCTTGCACATGGTTTACTTCTGCCCTGCACCTAAATGATGTTTTACATCTAGGTGCTAAATCCAGATGCTTTATGTTCAGGTGAAAACCTACCCCATGTTTCACCTGTGTAATATATTTTTCTAATTTTCACCAAGCTTGTCACATTCCTTCACTATAATCACAATTTGCATCCAGTTTGTTTGTACTCAAAGCAGAAATTCTACATTTGTGGGTGTTAACTTCCAAACTGCTGACACTGTTTAAGTTTGTTTGAGCCCAGGTTTATGCTTAACTAAGTGTGACCTATTTTGAAAGTTTGACTTGTTCCTCAAATGGTGCTGTTGAAATAAATCTTCCATCAGAATCCACTGAAGGCTTCACTTCCACTCCCCTGGATAATGTCGTCTACCCTGTTCCTGTTGAAACAGCAGCTGAGACGTGTTCTGTATCTGCTGAAGAAATGAAAAAGTCTGGTTCACAGAAAAGAAGAGGTACATGACTAGTTTTACAGTGAAATGTTTCACGGCATGTCTGCATGGTGAACACTTAGAAATGGGTTTATCTGACTCATTTGTTTTATTTAAGCAATAAATTAAGCAAAATGGAGAGTTGAGAACAGTCTTCATCCTTGTCATTTTCTCTGCATTATATTAAACAATTGGAGAATCACACCCTTTATCCAATCATTTTTCTCACTATTTCTGTTTGACTTTTCACCCACTCCTCAATAAAAAAATCTTGAGATAAGGAAACTTCCTGTGAGTGTAAGCCTGTGATAACCACCCATGTTAACGGGATCAGTCTGTTTAGAGACTGAACCTGGATGTTATCATTTTTCTTTGCAGACTGTTATTTATTTGATAGTTTACATTGCTCATTTGCACCTGCCCCTATCATTCATTAATCAATAAATCAAATTATTGATTTCCATCACAATTCAGAGTGCATCAGTAACTAATTTTAAGATCACTTTAATGAAATTTACTATTGTGAAGCTGTTATGCAATATTCTGCACAGTTTAGGATGTAGAATCCTTGTGTTTCACTCCTTGGTTTAAAAATGAAATTCTTTCATAGTTTATTCTAACTTGGGTCTTTATTCTTTCTAGGTAAACTCACTGTGAAACCCAATATTTCTACAAAGAGAGCTACATGCATTCCTGTGACCAGTCTCCCTGCTAAAAATAAAAACAGTCTGAAACTTTCAAGAACTATAAGAAAAACACTGTCCCCCTGTGTTTCTAAAAAAGGTTTACATCCTGAACTAGCATGTAATTTATCAGTTGATATGAACTCTGCACAATGGGAGCCAGGATCTGTGCACCATAACCAGGGTCAAACTGATGCACAAGGAACAGCAACTGTCACAGAATCGGCTCATTCTACAAAGACTTTGGCAGCAGACACCGATGCGGGCACGACGGCGGCCAGCGATGCGGGCACGACGGCGGCCAGCGATGCGGGCACGACGGCGGCCAGCGATGCGGGCACGACGGCGGCCAGCGATGCGGGCACGACGGCGGCCAGCGATGCGGGCACGACGGCGGCCAGCGATGCGGGCACGACGGCGGCCAGCGATGCGGGCACGACGGCGGCCAGCGATGCGGGCACGACGGCGGCCAGCGATGCGGGCACGACGGCGGCCAGCGATGCGGGCACGACGGCAGAACAATCTGAGATGGCCCCGCAAAATACAGCTTCCACTTCTGTTAGAAGTCTAATGAGGTAACTTGGGAAAATATGATTTGGATGAGACTGGTTTAAAAAGCACTTCAGGAAGGAAAAAAACTGATGAGTAATTACCCCTTCTAACATATGTAAAGAACAGCTTCAGACTCCCATTACCTTGAACACCTGAACAAGTTTATACATCTTTCATTCATTTGGGGTTAAAAATTTCCATTTTCATTATTTTTCAGAAAAAAGTAGAAATGAATTTAAAAGCAGTGTTTCAAATTTTTCATTCAAGTTAGCAGAGAGAGATTTTCACCCTTTTAGTTCCTAAAAGTGGAGTTAGCCCACTAATTTTTGTTTAAACCATGAGTTCCATATTTGTTCTGAGTAGTTGATGTGAATACTACATGACAGAGTAGAAAAGCATGTCTCATTCCCAGCATTGAGGTCCCATATCTTGAGCACAAAAAATCCAAAATTGTTCACAATTCTGCCAAAGAAAGGTTGCGGTAATACCATTTGCTTTGAAGTTAGTGAACTCCATAATGTTGTTATTGGACAGGACGGGGTTTAATTTTAGCTACCGTGATTTCTCATCTCACCACCTGTCCGTAAGCAGAAAGATGTTTTTGATTTTTGATTTCCCCTTTTGCAAGCGGTCGCATATTTCCCAACTCCTCAGTTTTGGTGTGATCCAATTTCTATTAATAACCCCACAGCAAACTTGAGATAAGGTGAACTAATAGGGGTATTTTATTTTTCTCTCACACAAAATGCGGGAGAGAGTGTCACTACATAGCCCCTGATAGGTTCATACAATAAAAGACGGATAAGGGAAAGAAAGTGGTACAGGGCAAATACCACAGACAAAATAAGAATTATTGATGTGAGTCCAGAATCAAAACAAGTCCAATGGTGAATTCCTTCATAGAGATTAGCAGGTTGAAGACAGATGCTGGATAATCCACTTTTCCAGTAGTGGTGACTTTCATGATGGGAGAGTCATGTAGAGATGTATTAGTCTTATAGGCGCTGGTACAAAAGTTCAGTAGTTCCAGTCGAAAACAGTGTAGCTGGGAGCCAGACATTCAAAACTTGGATAGAGCCCTCTTCTGCTGCTGCCTGCTAGATGGTAATGGCAGTCTGCCTTTTGGAGGTCCAGAAGGCAATATTACAGGTTCTGGCAGCTTTTTGGTGGGGGTATCAGGTGACATGATTAATGTTTGGACAAAGGATGTACATTCCTTTAAGATAAAAGCAAAATACTGCGGATGTTGGAAATCTGAAACAACAGAAAATGCTGGAAAAACTCAGGTCTAACAGCATCTGTGGAGAGAAAGACAGAATTAATGTTTCAAGTTCGTGTGACTCCTCTTCCAGCTCTGAAGAAGAGTCATATGGTCTTGAAACGTTAACCCTGTCTTTCTCTCCACAGATGCTGTTAGACCTGCTGAGTTTTTCCAGCATTTTCTTTTGATGTATATTCCTTGTCTGGATTCTTGGGAGAGTTAATGGCTTACCAATTAATACGTTCAGCAGAGGTTTCAGGGTCCTTTTGTCTTTGTAGACTGATCACCCTATTGGCCAGGCCTTGCCTTAAAAATATAAAGGGCCTTTGTACATTTCCTTGGGATTTGATCGCTGCAGTCACAGGGGGCATTAGCACCTCTTTAGAGATAACTAGGTTGCTGCTGTTCTTGAGGCCAGAACTTTCTTTTGAGTGAGTCATAGCCAGCCATGGCTTCAGACATTTTAAAGCCTTTGTCAAGTTTAAAGATTTTATAAATTAGCCATGCTTATAGTATATTACATATATTTTATAAAAATATAGAGTGAGATCTTAGGCCCTTGACAGTGTGAAGAAGCTAACTTTGTACTAATAAAGACAAACTGTCAATTATGTTCTTCCATGATAAATTGTTTTAATTCAGCTCATAACACTTTTTGCCTGGACAGCTTCTCCGGTAGTATCATCAGCTTTATTGCTGAATAAAAATTTCCAAGAGTTTATTGATAAATTCTTTGCATATGTTGATTTTTAAAAGGGGATAATGATCGTAAGACTCCCTAAATTTTATGAAGTCATTGTTGAAGAACAGCATAGCTACCTTTTGATTATCTACACCTTGTATTATTTCTTTAACCTTCTGGCAGTTTGTGTTGGCTGTTTAGAACGAATTTTGATTTTTGTCAGAATGGATTTTTAAAAATACTTTTGGGATATATTGTCTTATTCTCTAAAGAAGGCTGGGGGGTGGATGGGTGTGTCTGTGTGTGTGTGTGTGTGTGTGTGTGTGTGTGTGTGTGTGTAATTAACCTAGGCAAGAGATTGATAGGAGTCAGGTTGTCTGGGAGGTTGGAAACATGACAAGGATAGAGTTGTTAGGTTTGAGATACAAGTAAATAGGTTAGATCTAACATTTGCATTTTAGTTAAGTTGAGAGTTGGTTTGAATATCAAAAGGGAGTCAGAGGTTCAAGAAACATTTTTGCATCTTGCAGGAGTTCCATAGGTAAATTGTATTGGAGATATCATATTTTATTGATCCAAAAGCAAAGGCAAGATGGAAACATGAAAGATCTTATATTTGGAAGGGTTTAAGTTTCAAAGATATTTGAGAGCAATGGAACTAAGATGAAAGGGTTAAAAAAGGTTTTTTTTGAAGAGTTGCTGTTGAGCTGGAGCTATAAAGATAGGTGGAGATAGCTGGAGCTGTTGAGCCATTGCTGGACCTCTGGGCTGGGAGAGGATGCAGTTTAAATCACCCATCTAGTCAAGCCAGAAAAGTCTTGGGCTGCAGAAAGTAGTTTTATTCAGAAGTGGATTCCATCGTAGAGTGGAAGAGGGTAAAGGTCATGTGGTACGCCTTTATTAAAGTTACAGCAGTTTGCTTCAGGTAATATTATTGGATTTCATAGTAGACATCTATAAGTGGGTGTTGCCTGGAAGGTGTTTACTGGTGGGTTTGACCAAGTGGAGAATTTTTGGAGGAATGTTTTGTAAGACTAGCCTTAATTGTATAATTGTAATCTTGTGTGCTTAAGGTATCTTTTATTGTTGTTAATAAAACTTTTACTTTTAATTTTTAAAATCCCAATAAAGGCGTACCACATGACCTTTACCCTCTTCCACTCTGCTATTTTGCTTCACATTTTTGTGAAAGGTTATGGATGGCACAGAGGAAAGCCATGGTTGAGAGATATTGGAATTGGCGTGAAGATGAGTAATGAGGAAGAGAAAATATTACTTTGGATTAATGCTTAAAGGCCTTGAACTCTAGTCTGTGGTAGATCTTGGTCCACAGACTTAATTTGTTTATATTAATGAAGGTCTTTTGCTGAATAATTTTTTAAGATGCCCCATTGATCATTCCATTCTTTAATACCGTTTCTCATTTAGAGACATAAATCTATTCTCTATCATGTAAATTACCGAATTACATCAGCCATTTTTTAACTTGACTGAAAGATGGTTGTCAGTAACGTTGTAAATTTAACTCAACTTTTAACTGCTGACATTTTTTTATTTAAAAAAGGTTAAGTGCAAAATTTTATTTAAATCCAGGCATTTTACTTTGTTGCAATATTTTTAATTAGCATAGATACAGATGTCTGAATGCACAACTTTTATATTCTCCTGTCCTCCCATAATACAATGAAAGAAATCTAACCATTTTTATGTAATAACGAAGATCCTGGTTTTCAACAGGCCAGGACGTAAACCACGAGGATTTTTATCCTTTATATCTAAGAAGTCCTCTGAGAAAGAAAGTGAAACAAAACCTCAAAAGACAAAATATGTGAAGCCCCGTATGAATCTCCCACGGTTTGCTGGAAAAAGGACGATGCCATCTGGGGAAGATGCTGAAGAAACAAAAGCAAACAGCTCTCCACCTGCAAAAAGGAAATTATGTGAAGAAGCAGGCAGGAGTTCTACAACTGAAGTAAATTACTATTTTATTTTTAATTTTCTTCCCCCTCTAGACTCTTCAAATGGGTTTGTTAATATTAATGTGCTGCCAAGCTGTTCCAGTACAGCAACAACACAGGCATCCATCTGGCAATGTGGAAAATTGCCCAGGTATGTCCTATACACAGAAGGCAAGACAAATCCAACCCGGCCAATTATTGCCCCATCAGTCTCCTCTTGATCATCAGTAAAGTGATGAAAGTGATCATCAGCAGTGCTATCAGGTGACACTTGCTTAGCAATAACCTACTCACTGATGCTCAGTTTGGGTTTCAGCAGGGTCACTCAGCTGCTAACTTCGTTAATGCCTTGGTTCAAACATGGACAAAAGAGCAGAACTCCAGGGGTGAGATGAGAGTGACTGCCTTTGACATCAAGGCAGCATTTGACTGAGTGTGGCATCAAGGAGCCCTAGCAAAAGTGGAGTCAGTGGGAATCAGGGGGGTAAACTCTACTGGTTGGAGTCATACCTAGCACAAAGGAAGATGGTTGTGGATATTCAAAGTCAATCATATCAGTTCAAGGACATCACTGCAGGAGTTCCTCAGGGTAATGTTGTAGACCCAATCATCTTCAGCTGCTTCATCAATGACCTTCCTTCCATCATTAGGTCAGAAGTAGGGATGTTTGCTGATTATTGCACAATGTTCTGTGCCGCGACTCCTCAGATACTGAAGCAGCCTATGTCTAAATGCAGCAAGACCTGGGTAATACCCAGGCTTGGGTTGATAAGTGGCAAGTAAGATCTGCGACACACAAGTGCCAGGCAATGATCATCTCCAACAATAGAGAATCTATCCATCATCACTTGACATCCATTGGCATTACCATTGCTGAGTCCCACACTATCAACATCCTGGGGGTTACCATTGACCAGAAACCGAACCAGACTAGCCACCACCTAGAAGGTCAAGAGCAGTGGACATATGGTAACACCACCTTGAAGTGCCCCTCCAAGCCACTCATCACCCTGGCTTCGAAATATATCGCTGTTCCTTCACTGTCGCTGGGTCAAATCCTGGAACTCCCTCCCTAACAGCACTGTGGGTGTACCTGCACCACATGGACTGCAGTGGTTCAAGAAGGCAGCTCACCATCACCTTCACGAGGGCAATTAGGGATGGGCAATAAATGCTGGCCTAGCCGGCAATGCCCACACCTCATGATTGAATAAAAAGAAATATAATTAATCTTCACAAACTAAATAGTGGAGCGAGATGAGGGGAGAATTGGAAAGTTAAAGAGAAAGGGCGAAGCAGTAGTGCAGGGTAATAATATGGGTAACGATAACCAGAGTGTGACAGGAAGAGACAATGCATACAAACGTAAGAATGCAGCAGATATAGGTCAGAGTAGGGCAAATGGCAAAAAGACAGAAGGAAAAGCTATTTATCTGAATGTATGCAACATTCATTACAGAGATGTAGTCACAAGGTGACCAAGGCTGGGACCTGAATAGTCGAGGCATTTAGCAAGGACAGGATGAAAGGAAAAGAAGGTGGGTTCACTCTGTTAATAAAGGATGAGTTCAGTGCAGCAGTGAGAAATGATCTTGGTTCAGAAGATCAAGATGCAGAATCAAAAATAAAAATAAAAATACCTGGAAAAACTCAGCAGACAGCATCTGCGGAGAGAAACACGGTTAACGTTTCGAGTCCGTATGACTCTTCAACAGAACTAAGGAAAAATAGAAAAGAGGTGAAATATAAGCTGGTTTGGGGGGGGTGCGGGTGGGACAAGTAGAGCTGGATAGAGGGCCAGTGATAGGTGGAGATAGCCAAAAGATGTCATAGACAAAAGGACAAAGAGGTGGTGATATTATCTAAGGAATGTGCTAATAGGTGACATTAAGGGATGCAGAATCAGTTTGGGTGGAGATAAGGGGCCAAATCTCTGAGTGGCAAACAGCATCGGATTGCCACTCTGCTCCTATTTTTTTTTACACTAAGATGGAGCTCTGTGTTTCTCCCCTCAAATTCTGAACTGGGCCTCTTCAGAAATGCAGAGGGTACTTGTTCTGAGAGTCTTTCCTTGTAGTGCAGGATTGTTGAGGGAAGTCGAGCCACACCCCTCTTTTTAAAGCACTAGCTGCCATATTTTGGTAAGTCTTCATTCACCACAGGTGAAAAACTTTGGACATTTTCACTGTATTAGTGAATGAGTGAGTGAGGTAAGTGGGTACGGTGGCAGGGTGGATAGGATGCTGGGCTGGGTATGGTGGTAGGGTACCACCTGGGTAGGATGATAGGATGGTAAAGTCAGGTCAGATGGGAGGGGGAGTCACATGGTATCAAATTGAAAGAAAAGGCGTACGTTGTGACAATGTGGTGAAGAATAGTGGTAGGACAGAAGATTGGGAAAGTATTAGAAACCAAACGTTGAATAAAATATAATAAAGAAGGAGAAATTAGAGTATGAAAGAAAGCTAGTGTGAAATATAAAAACAGACTGTAAAAGTTTCTACAAGAATATAAAGAGGAAAAGAGTAGCTAAAGTAAAGCATTGATTTCTTAGAGGATGAGACTGGAGAATTAATAACGGGAATCAAGGAAATGGCAGAGACTTTGAACAAGTATTTTGTATCAAGCTTCACAGTAGAAAACACAAAAAGCATCCCAAAAATAGTATAAAATCAAGGGACAAAAAGGAAGTAGGTGCTTAAAACAATCATGATCACATAGAGAAAAATTACTAGGAAACCTAATAGGACCAAAGGTTGATAAGTCCCTTGGACCTGAGGGCCCGCATCCTAGGGCCTTAAAAGAACCCTGTTGCAGAGATAGTGGATGCATTGATGGTAACCTTGCAAAATTCGCTAGATTCTGGGAAGGTTTTAGCAGATTCGAAAACTGCAAATGTGACACCTCTATTCAAGAAAGAAGGGAGACAGAAAGCAGGAAACTGTGGGCAGGTAGCCTAACATCTGTCACTGGGAAAATGCTAGAATTCATTATTAAGGAGGTAGTAGCAGGACATTTAGAAAATCCACTGCACAATCGGGCAGAGTCACCATGGTTTTGTGAAAGACAAATTGTGTTTGATAATTTTATTAGAGTTCTTGGGGATGTAACAAGTAGGATGGATAAAGGGGAGCCAGTAGATGTAATGTATTTGGATTTCCAAAAGTATTTGACAAGGTGCCACATAAATGGTTACTGCGCAAGATAAGATCTCATGGTGTTGGAGGTGATATATTTGCACAGATAGAGGATTTGCTGACCAGCAAGAAACACAGTTGGGATAAATGGGTCATTTTCAATTTGGCAAACTGTAACTAGTGGAGTGCCAAAGGGATCAGTACTTGGGCCTTAACTGTTTGATCAATATTGATGGCTTGGATAAAGGGACTGAGGTACAAAGATAGGTGGCTATAGAGATAGTGAATGCATTGGTGGTTATCTTTCAAAATTCTACAGAATCTGGAAAAGTTCCTGCAGGCTGGAAAGTAGCAAACGTAACCCCACTATTTAAGAAGGGAGGGAGCAAGAAAACTGAGAACTGTAGACCTGTTAGTTTTATGTCAGTTGTTGGGAAAATGTTAGAATCTATTATAAGGATGTGATAACTGGACACTTAGAAAATAATGACATGATTGGGCAGATTCAGCATGGATTTTTGAAAGAGAAATCATGTTTGACAAACTTGTTTGAGTCCTTTGAAGATGTTACCTGTGGCATAGATAAAGGAGAACCAGTGGGTGTGGTGTGTTTGGATTTTTAGAAGGCTTTTGATAAGGTTTCACACAGGAGATCATTCTCAGGATGGCAGGCTGTTACTAGTGAGGTACTGCAAGTGTTAGTGTTGGGGCCGTAATTGTTCACAATCTATTTCAATGATTTGGATTTGGGGACTAAATGTAATATTTCCAAATTTGTCAATGACACAAAACTAGGTGGGAATGTAAGCTTTGAAGAGGATGCAAGGAGGCTTCAAGGGGATTTGAGGAGGCGAAGTCAATGGGCAAGAACATGGCAGATAGAATATAATGTGAATAAGTGTGAAAAAACAAAGGCAGATTATTCTTAAATGGTGAGACGCTGGGGGAAGTGTTGATGTCCAAAGGGGCCTGGGTGTCCTTGTTCATGAATCACTAAAAGCTAGCATGCAGGTGCAGCAAACAATTAGGAAGGCAAATAGTATGCTGGCCTTCATCGCAAGGGGATTTGAGTACAGGAGTAAAGATGTCCAGCTGCAATTGTATAGAGCGTTGGTGAGACCGCACCTGAAGAATTGTATATGGTTTTGTTCTCTTTATCTAAGGAAGCATATACTTGCTGAAGAAGGAGTACAACGGAGGTTCACCAGACTAATCCCTGTGCTGGCGGGATGAGGAGGGATTAAGGAACCTGCGCCTGTATTCTCGAGAGTTTCGAAGAATGAGAGATGTTTTTATTGAAACTTTCAAAATCTTACAAGGCATGACAGAGTAGATGTGGGTAGGATGTTTCCCCTGACTGGTGAATCTAGAGCCAGGGGACACAGTCTCAGAATGAGGGCAGACCATTTAAAACTTAGATGAGGAGGAATTTCTTCACTTAGACTGATGAATCTTTGACATTCTCTACCCCAGAGGATTGTGGAAGCGCAATCACTGAGCATGTTCAAGACACAAATCAATAGATTTATGGATATAAATGACATCAAGGGATATGGTAATAGTGGGGAAAAATGGTGTAGAGGTACATGATCAGCCATTATATGTTTGAATGGCAGAGTGGGTTTGATGGACAGAATGGCCTATTCATATAGGAAAGCAAATTGTCAGGAGGATTCAAAGAATCCGCAAAGGGATATAGATAGGTTAAGTGTAATAATGCAAAAATTGGCAGATGGAGTATAATGCAGGAAAAATTGGCAGATGGAGTATAATGTGGGAAAATGGTAGGTTGTCCTCTTTCGCAGAAAGAATAGAAAAGCAGAGCATTACTTAAATGGAGAGACTGCAGAGTGCTGCAATACAGAGGGATCTGGTTGTCCTTGTACATGAATTACAAAGTTAGCATGTAGGTACAACAAGTAATTAGGAAGGCAAATGGAATTTTGGTCTTAATGGTAAGGGGAATGGAGTATAAAAGTAGGGAAGTCTTGCTCCAACTGTACAGGACATTGTTGAGACCACACCTAGAGTATTGTGTACAGTATTGGTGAGGGATATACTTATCTGGGACAACTCAGGTCGTAACTGAACTGAGCACCAGAACTGAGCCCGCTGATTTGATAGCAACCTCAAATCTGCATCCCACCTACCCTGATAACCTATCAAGAAACTATCCACCTCTGCCTTAAAAATATTAAAAGACTGCTTTCACTGCTTTTTCAGGGAGAGTTCCAAAGACTCATGTCCTTCTGAGAGAAAAAAAAATCTCATCTCTGTTTTAAATGAGTGACCCCTTATTTTTAAACAGTGACCCCTAGTTCTAGATTCTCCCACAAGAGGAAACATTCTCTCTACACCCACCCTGTCAAGACCCCTCAGGATCTTTTATGTTTCAACTCGCCTCTTACTCTTCTAAACGCCAATGGATACAAGCCTAGCCTGTCCATCATAAGATAACCCTCTCATTCCAGTTATTGGTCTGGTAAACCTTCTCTGAACTACTTCCAACACATTTACATCCTGAAGTAAGGTGATAAATACTGTACACAGTACTCTAGATGTGTCTCACTAATGCTCTGTATAGCTGAAGCATAACCTTCCTACTTTTGTATTCAATTCCCCTTGCAATAAATTATAACATTCTGTTAGCTTTCCTGGTTACCTGCAGTACCTGCATACTAGCCATTTGTGATTCATGCACTAAGACACCCAGATACCTCTGCACCTTAGGGCTCTGCAATCTCTCACCATTTAGGTAATGTGGCCTGAGTTTTCCCATCAGCGATTTGGGGGCAGGGCCTGCTCGCCAATGGGAAAGTGACGCGGGATGACGTCGGGAGGAACATCCAACGTCGTCCCGTTCCCTTTAAATTTTTAGGAAGGCGGGTGGACAGCAAAATCAGCTGTCCGCCCGCCAACCTGTCAATGGCCAATTGAGGCCATTGACAGAGTAATTAAGATAATTAAAGACCTGCCCGTCCAACCTTAAGGCTGGCAGGCAGGCCAGGAGCCTCAGCGGGCTTCCACTGGCGGGATGAGGTTTCATGTCCGTTTTTAAAATCTTTAATACATTTTATGTGATATTTATTAACATGTCCCATCTTGTGTGACCTTGTCACATGAGGGGGGCATGTTAATAATTTTTTAATTTTTCTATTTTTAAAGTTTTCTGGACTGTCAGTAATCTCCCTGAGAGTACTTTGTCTCAGGGAGCAGTGTGGTCTTTCACATGCATGCGCAAAAGAGCGCACTTTGACAGATGGGGAATACCTCCACCCCCCGCAAAGGAAGCGCATAGCGCTTTCTGTCGGGCAGGCCGCTGGGCGGGCCTTAATTGGCCCACCCACTCAAAATGGCAGCAGGCCCTGTTTCAGTGGCGGGGGTCAGTTGTCCGCCTGTCGCCGAGCCGGTGGGGCCTGCATGCCCACCAAGGGCAAAATTCTGCCCTATGCTTCTCTTTTATCCTTTCTGCCAAAATGGACAATTTCATATTTTCCCACATTATTACTTCATTTGCCAGATGTTTGCCCACTCACTTAACTTATCTATATCTTTTTGTAGCCTCCTTATGTACTCCTCACAACATATTTTCCTATCTTTGTGTCATCAGTAAATTTGGCTACCATCCCGTCCATCCCTTCACTCAAGTCATTTATATAAATTGTAAACAGTTGAGGTCCCAGCACACCACTCATTACACCTTGCCAACCTGAATAAGACCCATTTTTGCCTATTCTCTGCTTCCTGTTAGCCAGTCAATCTTCTATCCATGCTAATATATTAGAACAGAACATGCTGTTGTAAGAAACTATCCTGGAAACATTGTCTGAACTCCTCATCTTGGCCACCTTTTCCCATCTGACTTTCCCAGTCTACACGTCGATTAAAATCTACCATGATTATTGCTGTGCCTTTCTGACGAGCTCCCATTATTTCTTTCTTTATGCTCCATCCTACCATGTGGTTACTATTAGGGGACCTGTAAACAACTCCCGCAAGTGACTTCTTGCCTTTACCATTTCTCCTCTTCACCCAAACTGTTTCCACATCCTGGTTTCCAGAACTTAGGTCATTCCTCTCTCTTGTGCTCATACCATCATTAACTAACAGAGCCAACCCTCCACTTTTTCCTCACTTCCTAAATGTCCAATACACTTTAATATTCAGGTCCCAATCCATGTCCTCCTGCAACCATGTCTCAGTAATGGCTACTAAATCGTACTTATTTATTCCTATGTGCACTCTTGATTCATCTGTTTCAAATGCTTTGTGCATTCAGATACAGAGCCTTTAGTTTGATCCTTTTATTCTTTTTGTAACCTTTAGTCTGTTCTGTTGATTCACTGTTAGATTTGTACTTTCTATACCTTCCTGCCACCGTCTGTTTTTCATTTCCCGTAATAATACCTTTGTCTTTTGCCTTGCCTCTATTCCTTGATTTACAACATTTTCCCAAATTTTCATCCTTGCCCCCACTACTTAGTTTAAAACCCTCTCTACTTCCCTAGTTATGTGGATCGCAAGAACACCAGTCCCAGCACGGTTCCGGTGCAGACCATCCCAAGAGTACAGATCCCATTTTCCCCAGTATTGGTGCCAGTGTCCCATGAACCGGACCCCACTTCTCTCACACCAGAATTTGAGCCACACATTCATCTCTCTAATGTTCTTTGTCTTGTACCAATTTGCAATTGGTCCAGGTAATAATCCAGAGATTGTGACCTTTGAGATTCTGCTTCTTAATTTGGTACCAAGCTCCTTATACTGACTTTGCAGAACCACCTCCTTTGTCTTGCCTATGTCGTTGGTACCAACATGGACCACGATGACTTTGAGTCATCCCCCTCCCACTGCAAGTTCCTCTCCAGCTCCGAGCAGATGTCCCGAACCTTGGCACCAGGTAGGCAATACAGCCGTCTGACTCTCACTCTTTGCTGCATAGAACGATGTCAATCCCTTGGACTATACTGTCCCCTTCTACCACTACAGTCTTCATGACTCCCCCCACTTGAATGGCTTCCTGTACCATGGCCAGTTAGCTCATCCACCCTGCAGCCCCCACTCTCATCTAAACAAACTGAAAAAAACCTCAGACATGTTGGACAGTTGCAAGGGCTGAGATTCCTGCACTCCTGTCCTCTGGGTTTCCTTACCTGCCTCACTTGCAGTCACACCCTCCTGTTCCTGACCAGTGACCAAAGCAGAAGACCCTATCCTAAGGGGGTGTGACTGCCTCCTGGAATGAAGTGTCCAGGTAACTTTCCCCCTCCCTTATGTGCCGGCAGCTCAGCTTCCAGCTCAATAACTTTGAGCTGAAGTTCCAGCAGCCACAAATGCTTACTGCAAATGTGTTTGCCCCAAATCACACCAGTATCTAGAAACTCCCACGTCCTGCAATCACAGCACATCACCTGCCTTGCTATCGCCAATGTGTTAATTAATAATTGCTAATTAATTATAATTAATAAAACTTACACCTCGCAATGGGTTTTGGCACTACCAGTAAACTTTACAATACTGACGATACAATATTTACAATACTGATACTGGTTTACCTGGGCTCCTTCTCCTGCACCAAAGTGGAAATCAAATACTGGAGGCTAAAAAAGAGTACAAGAAAAAAAGCACATCCTCCCTACCCTTCATGCTACTTTTTGCAGTATACGCCTACCTAAAACACCTCTTTTCCCCCTGTGCACTGAATTCCCACTTTGAACCAAATTCCCAAATATATTCACTTCGTCTCTGTTTCACTCAGGCCCAAGTCTCCCCCCTCAACCAAATTTGAAGCCACATTGCTATTGTCCCTTTTATTCCATGAGCTATAACTTTTCTCGCAAAGCTATTGTGCGGCACTGTATCAAATGCCTTTTGGAAGTCCATGTACTCCACATCAACAGCATTACCCTCATCAACCCTTTCTGTTGCCGCTTCCGAAAAACTCCAAGTTAGTTAAACATGATTTTTCCTTATGAAATCCATGTTGGCTCTTCTTAATCAACCCACATTTTTATGTGACTATTAATTCTACCTCAAATAATTGTTTCTAGAAACATCATCACTACCGAAATTAAACTGTAACTGGGTCTGTAATTGCTAGGCTTATCCGTACAGTCTTTTTTTGAGCAAGGACATAACATTTGCGACTCTCTAGTCCTCTGGCACTTCCCCTGAGTCTAGGGAAGACTGAAAGATTATGGCCAGTGCCCCTGCAATTTCCACTCTCATCTGCTTCAGTATCCTTGGATGCATCTTATATGGTCCCGGTGCCTTGTCAACTTTAAGTACTGACAGTTTATCCAATATCATCTCCTTATCAACTTTGAACCCTTTTAGTGACAGAGTTTCTTCCTCTGGTCCTGAATGTTGTGCAATCATTAACAAACACTCCCGCTTCTGACCTTATGCTGGAGGTAAGATCGTTGATGAAGCAGCTGAAGATGGTAGGGCCCACAGCACTACCCTGAGGAACTCCTGCAGTGATGTCCTGGGATTGAGATGATTGACTTCTAACAACCACAACCCTCTTCCTTTGTGCTAGGTATGACTCCAACCAGTGCAGTTTTCCCCCGATTCCCATTGACTCCAGTTTTGCTAGGGCTCCTTGATGCCACACTTGGTCAAATGTCGCCTTGATGTCAAGGCCAATCACTCTCACCTCACCTCTGGAGTTCAGCTCTTTTGTCCATCTTTGGACTAAAGGTGTACTGAGGTCAGGAGCTTAGTGGCAGCAGGTTATTGCTGAGTAATTGTTGCTTGATAGCACTGTTGACACCTTCCATCACTTTGCTGATGTTTGAGAGTAGACTGACGGGATGGTAATTGGCCATGTTGAAATTGTCCTGCTTTTTGTGTACAGAACATATTTAGGCAATTTTCCACATTGCTGGGTAAATGCCAGTGTTGTAACTGTACTGGAACAGCCTGGCCACAGGGGTGGTTAGTTCTGGAGCACAAATCTTCAGTACTGTTGTCAGAATGTTGTCAGTATCCAGTGCCTTCAGCTGTTTCTTGATTTCACATGGAGTGAATCGAATTGGCTGAAGAATGGCATCTGTGATGCTGGGGACCTCAGGGGGATTGAGATGGATGATCCACTTGGCTCTTTTGGTTGAAGATTGCTGCAAATGCTTTAGTCTTTTGCAAGTTGTGCTGGGCTCCCCCATCATTGAAGATGGGGATATTTGTGGAGCATCCTCCTCCAGTTAGTTGTTCAATTGTCCACTACCATTCATGACTTGATGTGGCAGGACCACAGAGCTTAAATCTGATCTGTTAGTTGTGGGATCGTTTGGCTTTGTCTATCGCATGCTGCTTCTGCTGTTTGGCATGCAAGTAGTCTTGTGTTGTAGCTTCACCAGGTTGACACCACATTTTCAGGCATGCCTGGTGCTGCTTCTGGCATGCCCTCCTATACCCTTCATTGAAGCAGGGTTGATCCCCAAGCTTGATGGTAATGGTAGAGGGGATGATGTGTCGGGCCATGAGGTTGCAGATTGTGGTTGTATACAATCCTTATGGCCCAAAGCACCTCATGGATGCCCAGTTTTGAGCTGCTAGATCTGTTTGAAATCTGTCCCAGTTAGCACAGTGAGGGTATTCTCAATGTGAAGATGGGACTTAATCTCCACAAGGACTTGTACCAATACTGTTATGGACAGATGCATCTGTGACAGGTAGATTGGTGAGGATGAGGTCAAGTAAGTTTCTCCCTCTTGATTCCCTCACCAACTCAGTCTAGCAGCAAAGTATTTTAAGACTTGGGCAACTCGGTCAATAGTGGTGCTACCAAGCCACTTCTGGTGATGGAAATTGAAGTTCCCCACCCAGAGTATATTATATGTCCTTACCACTCTCAGCACTTCCTTCAAGTGGTGTTCAACGTGGAGGAATAATGATTCCTCTGCTGCGGAAGGGTTGGGGGGAAAATAGTAGATGAGTAACCAACAGAAGGTTTCCTTGCCTATGTTTGACCTGATGCCATGAGACTTCGTGGGGCCTAGAGACAGTGTTGAGAACTCCATGGCAATTCCCTCATGGTTTCGTGAGTATGATATATCAGGCTGTTACGTGAATAGTTTGGAAAACAGCTCTTCAAATTTTGGCATATGTCTCCAGATGTTAGTAAGGAGGACTTTGCAGGGTCGACAAGGCTGAGTTTGCCATTGTTGTTTCCAGTGCTGAGGTTAATGCTGGGTGGTCTGTCCGGTTTTATTTCTTTTAGACTTCGTAGCAGTTTGATACAACTGAGTGGTTTGCTAAGCCATTTCAGAGGGCACTTAAGAGTCAACCACATTTTGCGGGTCTGGAGTCACATGTTGGCCAGACCAGATAAGGATCCAGATTTCCTTCCCTAAAGGACATTAGTGAACCAGATGGGCTTTTAGGACAATGGTTTCATGGTCACTGTTACTGAGTCTAGCTATTAATTCCAGATTTCAATTGAATTTAAATTTCACCAGCTCCATTGTGGGATTTCAACCCAAGTCCCCAGAGCATTCGCCAGAGCCTCTGGATCATTGTCAGTGACATTACCACTGTGCCAATCTTTGAGGGATTTTTTTCTAAGTCTGAGACATAAAATATAAGAGCAGGAGTAGGCCAAATAAGCCCCTCAAACCTGCTCTGCAAGGCAATACGATATTGGCTGAACTATTAAATCCACTTGGCCTTCCTGCCCTATGTGCAGGTCCCTTGATTCCCTTAATGCCCAAAAATCTATTGACTTCAGACATGAATATACTCATGGAGTGAGCATCAACAGCCCTCCGGGTTTAGAATTCCAAAATCATAGGAATATAGAAACATAGGGCTTAGGAGCAGAAGTAGTGCATTTGGCCCTTCAAGCCTGCTCCACCCATAAATAAGATCACGGCTGCCCTGATTGGGGTCTCAGTTGCAATTTCCTGTCTGCCTTCCACCCCTATAAACCCTTGATTCTTTTGTCTATCAAAAATCTATCACAGCTTTGAATAAATTAAATGACCCAGCCTTCACTGCTTTCTGGGCAGGAGAATTCCATAGGCTAATAACTCTGAGAGAAAAATTTTTCCTTACCACCATCTTAAAAATGAGACCTCTTATTCTTAAATCGTGTCCAGTAGTCCTTCCCGACAAGAGGAAATATCCTCCCGGTATCCACCCTATCAAGTCCGTTCAGGATCTTGTATGTTTCAATAAGATCTCTTCTCATTCTTCTGAGCTCCAATGGGTATAGGCCCAACTGTTCAGTCTTTCTTCATAAGTTAAGCCCTTCATCCCAGCAATCAGTCAGGTGGAACTTCTCCGAAATGCTTCCAACATAATCATATCCTTTTTCAAATAAGGAGACCAAAACTGTATACAGTACTCTAAATGTGGTCTCACCAACACCCTGTACGGCTTCAGTACAACTTCCCTACTTTTATATCCCACTCCCCTTGCAATAAACACCATCATTCCATTTGCCTTCCTAACCATTTGCTGTACCTGCATACTGACTTTGTGATTCATGTACCAGGACACCCAGATCCCTCTGTACCACAGAATTCTGTAATCTATCTCCATTTACATAGTATACTGCTTTTCTATTCTTCTTGCCAAAATGGACAAGTGCACATTTTCCCACGTTATACTCCACCTGCCAAATTTTTGCCCACTCACTTAACCTATCTATGTCCCTTTGTAGTCTCTTTACCTCCTCTTGACAGCTTACTTTCCTACCTATCTTGGTGTGATCAGCAAATTTAGCTACTATACATTCAGCCCCTTCATCCAAGTCATTGATATAGATAGTAAATAGTTGTGGCCCCAGCCTCATGTGGTACTCCACTAGTTACAGCTTGTCAACCTGAAAAAGACCCATTTTACCCTACTCTCTGCTTCCTGTTAGCTGACTAGTCCTTTATTCATGCTAATATGTTACCCCCTACACCAAGCTCTTATTTTGTTCAGTAACCTTTAATGTGGCACTTTTAATTTGTTTCTTTGCTAGGAATATTAAATCAACTCCATTCTATCACACAGTAAACGTACATACAATGAATGTTGCAGGCATTTTTCAAATCAACTCATCTTTAAATATGCATGGAGTTTAACCTTACATTTTCCTTACGATTTTAGAGTTAGTTCAGGCGCAGCATCTTGTTTATGGTGACAACGGGGAGTGAACTAATGAATAGGGTATGATTAATTATATTTATTATAAATGGAGTGATGCATGCCCTTTACAGAATCAAGTGACAAAATAGTAGCATGAAAGCATGACCTGCAGAAGTATCCCAACCTACTGTTAAGTTGTTTTAGTAATGCGTAACTTGAAATAAACTTGTTTCCGCATTATAAAATGCCATTTAAAACTGTACTGGTGTGCTCAAGGCTGGCAGTTTAATGGTATGTTTATTATGGAAGCTTGATTCAAAATTTGTATAAAATGCTAGGAAGGAACTGGATTAGCACTGTTCTTTTTTTCCACCAGCACATTTCTCCATTCCTTTCCAGTTCAATACCTAATCTACCATTCAAGCAGGATAGTCATTAAATAGGAACTCCTCTCTGCATCAAGAAAGCTGAAGTATTAAGGATCCCGTGTGTAAATTTCCACGTTTGAAAGTTGTGTAAACCCCCCAGTGTCAACCCTCCAATGTGTGGTTGAGCAAGCGATTTTTCATTTGCCTGTGCCAATTGCAAAGTGTTGAGCTAAAGAAGTCCGGGGTGATTGATCCTTTATGTTAAATGCACAGACTTCGCTTGGGACATGGCATGCTTTCGCTTGGTGTTGATTCAGCTTAGAAGCTTTCGAAGCAAGAAAATTGTGTGTCAATTTTCTCTGAGAGAACATGTTTGTACACCAACATGTTTTGCACCATATCCATAAACAAGCACTTTCTCAAGTTAGTCAAGCATTTCTAGTGAAGAAGCTAATTTGGAGTGCAGCCCATGTCATTACTTAAATCCATTCCCTCTGCAGGTGATATGTAACTCATCGTTGCAGAGTTGGCAGTCAGAGTCTTATACAGAGGAGGCTTGCTGTGCAGTGGAACAGGACACCGAACAGATGCAGCCAACAAGAGTTGCTGAATATTTTTTCAGTGACATCTTCACAGAAGTAGATGAGGATGAGCAAGAATGAAGAAGAAAGATAACCTTGAAGCTGCATATTGAATTGGTGCCGGTACATCACATAATGTAATACATTTGCGGCTTAATTACAGAATTTGGGGAAAAATGATATTGGATATAAATAGGCCTTGTTTGCTTTTACTGTTTTTTTTGCACTGAGATTTTCTATAAAATACTTTAGTGATATGAATGTGAACACAAAAGGCTGGTCAACCTCTGCTGCTTTACCATTCTCAATATATTATAACTTCATTAACTGTACCATAAGTTCATGTTTACAATATTGATGAATCTCCAATACAGTTCCCCTTGAATCTCAATGAATCTTTTGTTATAAGGGATGGATTTGCCCAATTGGAGCACATACTACAAAGTGGGCAACCTGATTTTCATTTTGATTTTTTTTCTTACAGAAAGGGGAAAGCAGACATGTGCTTACTCATGTTTCTCTTTATTTCATTCTGTTTAATTTATTAATTTATTTCATTATTTCATACCCACAGTTTGGTATTGCCTTTCAATGAATGGAATACCTCTATAAACTACAGCCTCAAATTATTGCACTTTAACATCTAAGTAATTAATCAGGATCACTTTAAACTTGGAATTTAGAATCCAAAATACTAATGGATTATGATGTATTTTTACAATTGCATTCAGCAGACTACTTTTTTTCCTAAAGAAATATGATTTGAATGGGATAAATACATCATATTGTAGCAATAATGGAAACCAAACAAGAAAACCCATACGACACAGAAAAAAATACAAACATATAGGTAGTCCAATTGAAAAGAATAAACTGTATTAATGAAATAATTCATTGGCATCTAAGCTGTGAATTTTCAGGTCTTGGATGCAAATTTTATTGGTCAGGGAGAAAATGGAGTTAGGGACTGGGTATGTATGTGCACAAATTATTGCAAAAGCAGCTGAGTATTAAATCTGATTCTAAAGGTTTGCTTTAAACAAATTACTTTGGACCTTATTCAGAAAATTGTTCTGTGATAAATTTGCAAATTTTTGTACTTCACTCTATTTAAACATTGGTGTAATAATGTGAATTGTACATTGATAAGCATCTCTGTTGGTCAGGATCTTTCCCTTCATCACCTCTTTTGTTCTATTACCTCTTTAGTTCTTTGAAGAATGTGCCTTGTCCAGCAAGCATATTCATATTTCAGATTCAAGGGCGTAAAATTTTCTGCTTGAAGTTGCCATTCCTTTTAAAGTTTCAGTATGATTGCTGAACATTTGAAAGAAAGAAATGCTAGCAAGTTTAGATGTGAAACAGGCATCTTCACTGACGGACAAATTTTAACATTTTTAATGATTGATTTAAGTGCAAAATTGCAGTGGACTGAGATTGATTTGCATGTCATACATGTCAACAATGAGATACACAAGTTTTCTTTTTGTGAAATTACCTGCACTTGTGTTTGTGTCTTTTCAATACAATTATATACAAAATATACAGAAGGTTACTTTTAGGTTTTCATTTATGTGCTAAATGAGAAGTTCTTTTGGTTAATTTTTTTCAAACTCCTTTTGAAAAATATATTTTGTTAAAAATGTTCCATTAGTTAACATTATGGACATATGATATGCTGTTAAATTTACTGACTATTTTAATGTGGGTTCACAATCACATTTCCAGATAATTTATCTCACTTATTGTATATGAATTATCACTTGAGATGTGGCTGTAATGTCAGATATTACTATAGATATGACTGTAATATTTTTATTGACTTAAAAATGAGGGGAAAATGAGGGACACAAATTCTTTTTAACTATTCAAAATGTGAGCCTTGTTACAAGTGATTAGTGACCCAGCTGTAATCCATGCTGTGGAATGTTAATGCTTGGGGCAGTATATCTTTAAAATACTATTTCACTTTTGATATATCTAAAGGCTCAAAGGTGGGAAGAAACGCACCCTAAAATCATTATCTCATGTTGTGGCACAAGGTTCCAATTTTGGTTGGAGGTAAATCTCATGGTTATGTGCAACAAATTTTGTAGCCAGGCTGGTGAAGAAACGGCCTTTTAACGTTGACTATTTTGATTTGCACCTTGGTCATCAATCTCTGGAACAACCTGAGCATCAGCAGTTCCATGAAAGATCTGTGGCAAATTCTGACTGTTAATTGGATGTATAGGGGTAGAAATCCCTCTAAGGCGGTATCAGATCGGTCACCCATTGCAGTTAACGGTACCAAACATTGTGTGCTCCGTACAACGGGCAGCCGACCCGATACTGCCCCATTTGTGCCACCTAGTGTTGGGAGCAGTGTCAAAGTGTTGAGAAAAAACTCGA
The DNA here is from genome assembly GCF_017639515.1 of Carcharodon carcharias. Classification (NCBI taxonomy): domain Eukaryota; kingdom Metazoa; phylum Chordata; class Chondrichthyes; order Lamniformes; family Lamnidae; genus Carcharodon; species Carcharodon carcharias. Next base: position 153,690,409 of record NC_054470.1, read on the forward strand.
AGTAAATAACAAGTTAATTATGTAAAACTTCACAAGTAATGCTAATATATGTGGCAACGCACAAAAATGGTTTGAATTTAGCTTGTCCCTGACTAAGCAACTGGGTCAGTGACACCATTCAGCACTCTGCATATATGTAAATTATTGTTACAGTATTGTGTTCACTTGGTTGCAAATATGTATGTAGTTATTTACTGAATGACTAATTCCAGAGTCTTTACTGCATCTTCCTTGTTTGGAAGGAACATTACAGTATTATTGCATAGATGAATTCATCTATGGACTGATTGTAAATTGTGTAAATAAAAATTCTTATATAATTTCTGTTTGTCTATTTAATATGTTGCTGAGATTTGGCATTACCACTAGGCCCTTTCTTATGAGAGGATCCTATAATAGATGAACAATAGTGTTTGTCTCCCAACATTCACAATTTTGAGGTGTTCCAAACTCTTGAAGATATTTTGTTAATGCATACTGACCAGTGTAGCCTCATAAGTGATCAAAGCTACATCGTTTCTTTTGCCCTTATTTAATTTAACAGCTTTTTGCTAAGAGTTTCATGTTGACTGGAAATTCTAGCACATATTTTTTATTTTTCATCATTAAAGGCAGCCCACTATTTTATGTTTTGTTTCCTACTCCACTGCATAAGAAGTGTTTACATCTTCATTAGAATCCAGCAACCATTCTCTCGCCTATCCACTTAGTTTATAAATAGAGCATCATAACCTGTGAAAGTCCATTCATAATTGTAACTTCCAGCATAGCTTTTTCATTTATATTTCATGCTTTTGGTTTTCAGTACTCGACCCTGAAGCTACCCACTCATTCCTCCAACTCTGATGTAACCCCTCTAGAGAGTATTGGTCAGTTTTCTACTCATTATCTGTTTTTATTTTAATCCCTTCCCAGTGATTACCCTGAATCAACACTGCTTATGAGTTTAATATACTTTCAGGGAGAAAGTTGTCAAAAGTCAAGCCCTGTTATGTGATGTACCTTAATAGTTATCACTTCCTCAGAGAACTTAGACCTATGCTGCAGGGTCCCAATACATCAAATGTATGTGCTTCAGTGATCTATAGAACCATATGAACAGTTACAGGTAACTTGAAGACTCCAAGGTGGTTTTGTTCTCACTAGAATCTCCTTGGGGATAAATAGCAGATCTGTAGTTTTGAAGATCAAGAATTTGTGCTCCTCAAGACACAATTTATCATATTGTTGTATGTAGGAGTTTGCTGTGTGTGAATTGGCGTCTATGTTTCCCACATTACAATGGTTGACTACACTTCAAAGTACTTAATTGGCTTAAGTGATTTGATAGGTTCAGTGGCCATGAAAAGTGCTATATAAATGCAAGTTGTTTTTGCATGAAAATGAATAAGCAGCTCTGGGAATAGTTCTTCAGGGTTAGATATTCTGCAATCATTCATGTCCTTTCAACCCTTGTCATTATCCCTTTAAAACAGGTGCCAGAAACGAAACAAATTTGACCACCAAATGAGCTGAAGAGATAAGATCAAGTACACTTTTATGCATAAATTGAGCAATTCCATAAATGACTGCTTCTACGTGTAATTTTTAAAATAAATCTTTTTTCCATAAACTGTTATTGTCTGAAGAATCACTGTCCTCTAAAATCTTTATTCTTAGCAGCTTAATACTTGTAAACTAGCTTATTTATTTTGATAAAAACAAAAAACTGCGGATGCTGGAAATCCAAAACAAAGAGAAGAGTTGATGTTTCGAGTCCTCATGACCCTTCAACAGAAGTGAGTGAATATTAGGAAAGGGGTGAAATTTAAGGTTCGGGGGTATGGGGGGTGGGGGGGGGGGAGAGAAGTGGGCAGGGGGGTGGTGTGGTTGTAGGGACAAGCAAGCAGTGATAGGAGCAGATAATCAAAATATGTCACAGACAAAGGAACAAAGAGGTGTTGAAGATCTGCTATTTATCCCAAGGAGATTCTAGTGAGAACAAAACCACCTTGGAGTCTTCAAGTTACCTGTAACTGTTCAGATGGTTCTATAGATCACTGAAGCACATACATTTGATGTATTGGGACCCTGCAGCATAGGTCTAAGTTCTCTGAGGAAGTGATAACTGTTAAGGTACATCACATAACAGGGCTTGACTTTTGACAACTTTCTCCCTGAAAGTATATTAAACTCATATTATCCAAAAGAATGCTAATTAAGAATGGATGGCAGGGCACTCAAGGTACAGCTCTAATGGGACTGGGGTGGAAAGACTAGCAGGGCATAAAAGATTTAAAAATAATGGAAATAGGTGGGAAAAGAAAAATCTATATAAATTATTGGAAAAAACAAAAGGAAGGGGAAAGAAATGGAAAGGGGGTGGGGATGGAGGAGGGAGTTCAAGATCTAAAGTTGTTGAATTCAATATTCAGTCCAGAAGGCTGTAAAGTGCCTAGTCGGAAGATGAGGTGCTGTTCCTCCGGTTTGCATTGGGCTTCACTGGAACAATGCAGCAGGCCAAGGACAGACATGTGGGCAAGAGAGCAGGGTGGAGTGTTGAAATGGCAAGCGACAGGGAGGTTTGGGTCTTTCTTGCGGACAGACAGCAGGTGTTCTGCAAAGCGGTTGCCCAGTTTACGTTTGGCCTCTCCAATGTAGAGGAGACCACATTGGGAGCAACGAATGCAGTAGACTAAGTTGGGGGAAATGCAAGTGAAATGCTTCACTTGAAAGGAGTGCTTGGGCCCTTGGACGGTGAGGAGAGAGGAAGTGAAGGGGCAGGTGTTGCACCTTTTGCGTGGGCATGGGGAGGTGCCATAGGTAGGGGTTGAGGAGTAGGGGGTGATGGAGGAGTGGACCAGGGTGTCCCGGTGGGAACGATCCCTACAGAATGCCGCCGGGGGGGTGAAGGGAAGATGTGTTTGGTGGTGGCATCATGCTGGAGTTGGCGGAAATGGCGGAGGATGATCCTTTGAATGCGGAGACTGGTGGGGTGATAAATGAGGGCAAGGGGGACCCTATCATGTTTCTGGAAGGGAGGAGAAGGCATGAGGGCGGATGCGCGGGAGATGGGCCGGACACGGTTGAGGGCCCTGTCAACGACTGGGTGGAAAACCTCAGTTAAGGAAGAAGGAGGACATGTTAGAGGAACTATTTTTGAATGTAGCATCATCAGAACAGATGCGACAGAGGCGAAGGAACTGAGAGAATGGGATGGAGTCCTTACAGGAAGTGGGGTGTGAGGAGCTGTAGTCGAGGTAGCTGTGGGAGTTGGTAGACTTGTAATGGATATTGGTGGACAGTCTATCACCAGAGATTGAGACAGAGAGGTCAAGGAAGGGAAGTGTCAGGGATGGACCATGTGAAAATGATGGAGGGGTGGAGATTGGAAGCAAAATTAATAAATTTTTCCAAGTCCTGACAAGAGCATGAAACAGCACTGAAGTAATCATCGATGTACCGGAGAAAGAGTTGTGGAAGGGGGCCGGAGTAGGACTGGAACAAGGAATGTTCCACATACTCCATAAAGAGACAGGCATAGCTGGGGCCCATGTGGGTACCTATAGCCACACCTTTTATTTGGAGGAATTGAGAGGAGTTAAAGGAGCCAGACGGAGAGTAGTGGTGGATGGGGATTGTTTGGACCTCTGTTCGAGGAAGAAGCTAAGGGCCCTCAGATCATCCTGGTGGGGGATGGAGGTGTAGAGGGATTGGACGTCCATGGTGAAGAGGAAGCGGTTGGGACCAGGGAACTGGAAATTGTTGATGTGATGCATGGTGTCAGAGGAATCACATATGTAGGTGGGAAGGGACTGGACAAGGGGAGAGAGAAGGGAGTCAAGATAACGAGAAATGAGTTCCGTGGGGCAGGAACAGGCTGACACGATCGGTCTACCGGGACAGTTCTGTTCGTGGATTTTGGGTAGGAGGTAGAAGCAGGCCGTCTGAGGTTGGGCGACTATCAGGTTGGAAGCTGTGGGAGGAAGATCTCCAGAGGAGATGAGGTCAGTGACAGTCCTGGAAACAATCCTTTGTCTGTGACATCTTTTGATTATCTGCTCCTATCACTGCTTGCTTGTCCCTACAACCACACCACCACCCCCTCCCCCCCACCCTAAACCAGCTTATATTCACCCCTCTCCTAATATTCACTCAGTTCTGTTGAAGGGTCATGAGGACTCGAAACGTCAACTCTTCTCTGCCGATGCTGCCAGACCTGCTGAGTTTTTCCAGGTATTTCTGTTTTTGTTTTGTTATTTATTTCGATAGTCTGGAATGCACTGGGGATCAGAGGCTAGATATGCGATCCCTGTGAACGTGGGAGGGTTGTGCCCGAAACAAGTGGAACTCAATTCGCTGGTGGAGTGGGAGCAGGAGTGCTTGAGGCGGAGCCCACCCACGTTCGTGGTGTGTACAGGCCGGGCTTGCAGACACACACACACACACACACACACACACAGTCGGCTTGGAGAAGTTGAAGCTGGCTGCAGGATGCTGCACGCGCGGAAGCTGCGGCTCTGCTTTCCCAGAGCACGCGCCTGGGCTGCTCGGGTGCCTCGCGGTTACCACGGGGACAAAGTGGCGACGGTCGGCTCGGAGCCCGAGACCAACTCTGCCCTCTTCCAGGTAGGCCGCGTCTGGAGCCCCGGACTCGCCTGGAAACTTCAACCGGAGGGAGGGAGGTCAGTCTTTGTCCACTGTGGGCAGGATGGATCCACATGAAAAGCACCAAATTGTGCAAAGAAAGATATGCACCCGACGCTGTGACACCACTGAGCACCAGTTACATGACTTTAGAAGTGATAAAATTCTTGATGTTTTGGAGAAGTCCAGGTCATGTGTTCCTGTGACCCTTTCTGAAGTCCTTGAACGGGTACTGTAAGTCCTCACTTAAAGTTGCGTTCCTGAAAAGTGCGACTTTAAGTGAAATGGTTACTTTAAGCAAATCAGATTTTCCCATTACAACCAACCTAAAAGCTGTAGGTGGGCTATGTGGGATCTTTGTCATTAGAAATCAAACATTAAACTTAATACCCTGTAAGCTGAAATACTTTATGTTGCTAAATTCCTGTATTGGTAAATGAAATAATTTTTAAAATAAAATAACTTTTAAAAATATAAAAGAAATGCTAACTTTCTACTTAGGTCCTGCCCATTGCCTTTCCTGCTCAATTCCAATCTTGTTTGCCAAACCTGTTTGCCAAACCCCCTGCTTGGCATACATTTCGCTCCGAACCTTTCCGATCACTGTAGACCCTTCCTCTCAATGTTGACCCTGCTGTTTGCAGCTTCTGGCACTCCCTGAACCTCCTAGTTGCTGCAGACTATCTGGTTTGTGGCCTCTGCCACTCCCTGACCCTCTCAGTTGCTGCCAACCTTTTCTCTTGCCAAACCTCCCACTCTCCTCACCCACCCCTCATTGTGAGGGAGGCTTCAGGAGATAAGTGGCGAGAGGGAGGAAGAGCAGCTTTGACTTGCAGGAGGTAAACTGCAAGCTGGAGGATCAACAGCAAGAGGAAAGGTCAGGGAACAGCTGAGGGTGTGAACCAGAAGGTCGGTAGTGAGTGGGAGGTGGGTGGATCAGGAAGTAGAAAAGGTCATGAACTGGAGGGTCAACGGAGAACATAACATAAGAACTAGGAGCAGGAATAGGCAAGTCAGCCCCTCGAGCCTGCCCTGCCATTCAATATGCTCATGGCTGATCTCATTTCAGCCTCAACTCCAATTTCCTGCCCTCTCCCCATAACCTTTCAACCCGTTACTAATTAAAAATTTGTCTATCTCTTACTTAAATTTATTCAGCATCCCTGCATTCACTATGAGGTAGTGAATTCCACAGATTCACGACCCTTTGAGAAAAGTAATTCCTCCTCATCTCTGATTTAAATCTACCACCCCTTAGCCTAAAACTATGGCCCCTTGTTCTAGAATGCTCTACAAGGGGAAACATCCGCTCCACATCTACTTTGTCTATCCCCTTTAGCACCTTATATACCTCAAGTAGATCTCCTCTTATCCTTCTAAACTCTAGCGAATATAGGCCTAAACTGCTCAATCTCTCCTCATAAGACAAGCCCTGCATCTCTGGAATCATTCTAGTGAACCTCCTCTGAACCGCCTCCAATGCAACTACATCCTTCCTCAAGTAAGGGGACCAAAACTGCATAGTACTCCAGGTGCAGTCTCACCAATGCCTTGTACAGTTGCAACAACACTTCCCCATTTTTATACTCTATTTCTTTTGCAATAAATGCCAAAATTCCATTTGTCTTTCTTATTACGTGCTGTACCTGCATACTAGCTTTCAGCGATTCATGGACGAGGACACCCAGGTCCCTCTGCACTGAAGCATTCTGAAGTTTCTCTCCATCTAAATAATAAGTTGCCTTTTTATTCTTCCAACCAAAATGCATAACCTCACACTTATCCACATTAAACTCCATCTGCCAAATTTTGTCCCATTCACCTAACCTGTCCATATCCATTTGTAAATTTCTTATTTCTTCATTGCAACTTACTTTCCCACCTATTTTGGTGTCATCTGCAAATTTAGCTATAGTACCTTCTATCCCTGAGTCCAAGTCATTAATATAGATTGTAAATAGTTGGGGCCCAAGGACCGGACCCTGTGCCATCCAGAAAAAGATCCATTTATCCTGACTCTGCTTTCCAATGGTTAGCAAATCCTCTATCTAAGCTAATATATTACTCCTAACTCCGTGTGATCTTATGTTATGTATGAATCTTTTGTGCGGCACCTTATCAAAGGCCTTCTGGAAGTCCAGATATACTACATCTACAGGATCCCCATTATCCACTTTGCTTGTCACATCTTCAAAGAACGCTAGCAAATTAGTCAAACACGATTTACTCTTCATAAAACCATGCTGACTCTGATGGATTGCATTTTGACTTTTCAAATGCCCCATTTCTACTTTCTGAATAATGGATTCCAACAATTTCCCAATGACAGATGTTAAACTAACTGATCTATAGTTTCCTATTTTCTGACCCCCCCCCCCCCCCCCCCCCCCCCCCCCCCACCTTTGAATAAGGATGTTTTATTAGCATTTTCCCAATCCACTGGAACATTTCCAGAATCCAGGGAATTTTGGAATAATATAGTCAATATATCCACTATCTCCGCTGCCACTTCCTTTAAGACCCTGAGATGTAGGCCATCAGGCCCTGGGGACTTGTCACCCTTTAATCCCAATAGTTTGCTCAGTACTTTTTCTCTAGTGATGGTGATTGTTCTAAGTTCCTCCTTCTCTATACCCTTGGCACTACCTGTTACTCTTGGGATGGTACTAATGTCCTCCACCGTAAAAACTGAGGCAAAATATTGATTATGCGTCTCTGCCATTGCTGTGTACCCCACTATTAACTCCCCAATCTCATCCTCCAAGGGACCAACATTCACTTTAGCTACTCTCTTTCCTTTTATGTACTTGTAGAAGCTTTTGCTATCAGTTTTTACATTTTGCGCTAGTCTTCTCTCATAATTTACCTTTACTCTTTTTATTATTTTTTAGTAACCCTTTATTGATCTTTAAAAGTTTCCCAATCTTCCAGCCTGCCACTGATCTTTGCAATTTGGTATGCATTAGTTTTTGCCTTTATGTTATCTTCAACTTCCTTGCTTAGCCATAGATGCTTTTCCCCTTCCTCTTACCATCTTTTTTCCTCTTTGGAATATATTTTACTTGGGAGGAATTGAATATCTCCTTTAATATCTGCCACTGTTCATCAACTGTCCTACCTTGTAGTCTTCCTGCCCAGTCCCCTAGAGCCAAATCTGCCCTCATGCCTGTGTTTAACTCCAGGACACTAGTATGGGACTCAAGTTTCTCACTCTCAAACTGAACTTGAAATTCTAGCCTGCTGTGATCACTCTTCCCTAGGGGATCCTTTACTATGAGATCATTAATTCATCCCATCTCATTACACAAAACCAGATCCAGAATAGCCTGCTCCCTGGTTGGTTCCACAACATATTGCTCCAAGAAACAATCTCTAAAACACTCTCAGAGAGTGGGGGAGAGAGTGGCAGAGGTTGCTCAAAAATGGCGTCGATTGGGTCATGTGGCCCTATGTCAGACCAGGCATGAAATGACTTTAAAATGAAACTTACAATGCTATATGAGAATACAGGCCCCATTAACTAACTGATGTTAAAGCAAAATGACCTAAAAGGGGGCAACTTAAAATGGGGACTTAATGTGGTTGCCATATAGCTCCATATTTACATGCACTACTGGTGCAAGTTTGAATCTTTCCTGCCACAGTACCAAGATTCTGGTCACAGGCATAGAATCATGCAGCGTGGTAAGAGACCATTCGCCTGTTGTGTCTGTGCTGGCTGTTTGGAAGGGCAACCTAACTAGTCTCATTCTCCAGCTCTTTCTGTGTAGCCCTGCAATTTTTTCCCTTGAATTATTATTCAATTCTCTTTTGAATGTTACTGTTGAATCTGCTCCACCCCTTCAGGCATTCCACTTCATAGGAAGTAGGAGCAGGTGTAGGCCATTCAGCCCATTTTGCCTGCTGCACCATTCAATAAGATCGTGACTGATCTGATTGTGACCTTAACTCCACTTTTCTGCCTGTCCCCCATAACCCTTAACTCGCTTGTTGATCTATCTAATTCAGCCTTGAATATATTCAGTGACCCAGCCTCCACTGCTCTCTGTGGAAGACAATTCCAAAGACTAACAATCTCCTGAGAAAATAAATGCTCCCCCATTTCCCTCTTAAGTAGGAGACCCCTTATCTTTAAACTGTGCCCCAGTCCTAGATTCCCCCACAAGAGGAAATACCAAGCATCTATCCTGTTGAACCCTTATGTTTCAATAAGATCATTTCTCATTCTTCTAAACTCCAATGACTATGGGCCCAACCTGCTCAAACTTTCTTTATAAAACAGCCCCTTCAACCCAGGAAACAGCCTAATGCACCTACTCTGAACTGTTTCCAATGTAGGTGTATCCCTTCTTAAGTAAGGAGACCAAAACTGTACGCAGTGCTCCAGGTATGGTCTCACCCAGTGCCCTGTACAGCTGTAGAAAGACTTCCATGCTTTTATACTCCCAACCACCTTGCAATAAAGGTCAATATTCCATTTGCCTCCCTAATCATTTGCTGTACCTACATGCTAACCTTTTGTGATTCATCTACAAGGATCCAGATCCCTTTGTAACATGGCATCCTGCAGTCTCACTCCATTTAAATAAAATTCTGCTTTTCTATTCTTCCTGCCAAAGAAGACAACTTTCCCATTCACTTAACCTATGTATAGTCATTTGCAGAGTCATTGTATCCTTCTCACAACTTGCTTTCCTACCCATCTTTGTATGGTCAGCAATTTTGGCTACAATACAGCCTGCTCCTTCATCCAAGTCATTAAATATAGATCATAAATAGTTCAGACCCCAGCACTGACCCCTGTGGCACTCCAGGCTTGCCAATCTGAAAATGACCTACTTATCCCAACTTTCTGTTTCCTGTTAGTTAGCCAATCCTCTATCCATGCTAATATATCACCTCCAATTCCAGGAACCCTTACCTTGTGCAGTAACCTTCTCGAAATCCAGCAACGCTACACGTAGTTACCCTTTATCTAAGCTACTTGTTACACCCTCAAAGAACAAATAAATTTGATGAGCACGATTTTCCTTTCACAAAACCTGGTGACTCTGACTGATTGTATTCGTCATTTTCTAAATGTCCAGCTACTACCTCCCAATGACAGATGTTAGATTAACTGGCCGAAAGTTCCCTGATTTCTGCAGCTTTCTAACCCTTTCCAGAATCTAGGGAATTTTGGAAGATTGCAACCAATGCATCCACTTTCTTTGCAGCCATTTCCTTTAATATCCTAGGATTAAGGCCTTTAGGTCCAGTGGACTTGTCAGTCTTTAGTCCCATTAGTTTTCCTAGTACTTTTTCTCCATTAATTGTGATTGCTTTAAGTTTCACCCTTTTGATACTTGATTTTGTACCACTGTAGATGTTGGTGTATAAGTTGATCTTTTGAAGTCTCCAAAACTTGTTCCAAAAACATGGGTCAACTTACGTGCCGAGTATAAAATGTGAACTGTCAGAGTGGGTGGTCACCATTTTGAAATGTGAAAATAAAACCTAACAGCGGTAATTCACATTAATGTGACGTGGTTAATTGTACAAGGTTACCTTTAACCACAATGAAAGTGTTTTAAAATCCTTCAAATTCATTGTCTTCAGCATCCAACACGGGAGAATTTTTCCTATGGTGGGTGGGAGCAAGCAAGGAGCCGATCACCGCCTGTGATCGGCCGCACGCTGCCAGTTTATGCGGGCCGGCCAATTAAGGCCTGCCCAGCATAATGCACAGCCGGTAGCGCTCAGCGCTATCTGTGCGGGCAGGGTCAGGAGGGAGAGTTGGGACACAGAGCTACCTCAGGGAGATTGAATGGATTATAAAACTTTTTAATAAATAAAGTAAAAATTTATTTAAACATGTCCTCTCATGTGTCACGTTTGTGAAGCTTGGAAAATTTAGTTATTTATTTTATAAAAGCTTCAGGAAACCTCATCCCGCCCTTGGATGAGGTTTCCTGATAAACGTGAAGGCCGCTTGGGCTCTTCGCCTGCCCACCAACCTTAAGGTTGGGTGGGCAGCATTCTTAACTAGTTTAGTTACTTTTTTAAAGTCCTTAATAGGCTGTTGACATTTCAGTGGGTGCGCGCCCACCGAACGAAATATCAAGATGATGCACAATGACGTCGGGACGCATGCCCAATGTCATCATGCGTCATTTTGCGTGTTGACGTGTCAGGCCCGCCCCTGCATGCCGACTGGAAGATTCAGCCCAAAGAGTTCATTACATTCATTTTGAGTCACTTTAGCTCTGACATCATCTTTAGGATGCCACTCTGGATCGGATGTGGCGCTTTTGGTTTCAGAATCATCTCTCTGTAACAAATCACTTCGTCTCCATCCATTGCATTCAGTGTTCCACATTTTTTGAACTATGTGATGATATCTTGTGCACCATTAGCATCCCATGATTTGATGCAATCACACGAAATGTCAAGTGGGGCAGTATGCAAATTTGCACTCCGTCAACCAGCCACCTATTTCATTTGATGCAAACATGGTCCTTGAATGGCTTTTTGAGACACACTTCCAGAGGTTGAACTTTAGACATTAGAGCCCCTGGTATAACTACAATGTGGGTGTTATTTCTTTGCAGGCATCTCTTCATTTCATCCGTGATATGGGATCTGAATATGTTCCACACTAATAACCTGCGTTCTTTACGTAGGCAACGGGGCGATTATTCCACGCATTAACGATCCATAATCCAACCATTGTCATGGAATTGCCCAAAAACTCCTGCAGGGAACATGATTTTCAGCATAGTTTTATATTTGAAAATTGCAATAGTTTTAATTTGGTTCTGTTGGCCATGCAGACTAGTAGCACTTGTCTTTTCATACTCTATGCTTTTCACTTAAACTGTTTTCAAACCTTTCCACTCCATAGGGTTGCTTGGCATATTGAATTTGCTTCATGCATTTCATCCGTGTTGCCAGTGTGACATAATGGGTACTTGTCTTTTTGCTGCTGTTTGATGACGAATTGCTGGAAACTGGTGATTTTGACATCGAGGTCTTTTGGTGGTCTCTGAGTGATTTTGGCCTGCTGCTGCAGCATTAGACGTTTTTTTCACAAAGCGGCTACACCAACTGGTTGTTGCTGTGAAATCTTTGCTGAACTCAGGATTTGGCTTGGCCTACTTAAGTGTGTATAGATGCATTGCATTGTATTTCTGCTGAAACCATGCTGGCAATTTTTGAAGATCAGGCCAGTGGCTGGTCCCCGTTCTCATGGTGCATTTGGCCTTGGGCAATTTTCTTCAGGACAGATTCCTTCTTCCATTCTCACACCATTATTTTTTGCTAACAGCGAATTCTTTTGCTGCAGTACAGTTATTTGACAAATTAGCAAATGTTATGATCTTTAGTTTCATACTTCATTCTTTTTGCTGGTGGACCCATTTCTGTTCATCGTTTGCCATGCAGGTCTGCTCTATGTTGGCGTCTCTCAAACTTCCCTGCATCTTCACACACAGCCCGTATCGCCTGCTCGATTTCTTGTGCCCAGTTATAAGACAAGTAAAATATGCATTTGTGGAGTGAAAAGTTGACACTACTGATGTGAGTTTCGCGTTTCATGGTTGAAAAGGGGGTCAACTTATATGCTGAATGTATGAAAAAGCACGATTTTGCCTGGTCAACTTATATGCCATGATCTGTGGTATTCTTGATATGCTTTCTGTGTCTTCTACTGTGATCACAACAACTTACTGTGTTTTCTTAAAAAAACCTTTCCCCATGCCTTCTCTGGTTCATCTTAAACCTGTATCCTCGGATCACTGATTCTTTTGCCATCTGAAACAGATATTCCTTATTTACTCTATCAAAACTGTTAATGAATTTGAACAACTCTTGTCAAATCCTCTCTTACATTTTTCTGCCCTAAGGAGAACGAGCCCAGCTTCTTCAATCTCCATATAACTGAGGTCCCTCACCCTTGTAACATTCCAGTAAATCTCTTGCACACCCGCTCTAAGGCCATAACGCTCTTTATAAAGTGTAGTGAACATAATACTCCAGCTGAAGCCAAATACTTTTGTAAATGTTTGGTATTATTTCCTTAGTATAACTTTTGTACTTTATGCCTTTATTAATAAAACCAAGGTTATGCCCATTTAAGATGTAGAATCTGTGTGGGTAGAGTTGAGGAACCGCAAAGGTAAAAAAACCATAAAGGGAGTTATGTACAGGCTTCTGAACAGTAGTCAGGATGTGGGGCACAAGATACACCAGGAAATAGAAAAGGTGTGTAAGAAAGGCAAAGTTACAGTGATCATGGGGGATTTCAATATGCAGTTAGACTGGGAAAATCAGGTTGGTAGTGGATCCCAAGAAAAGGAATTTGTAGAATGTCTACGAGATAGCTTTTTGGAGCAGCTTGAGGTGGAGCCCACTAGGGCACAGGCAATTCTAGATTTAGTGATGTGTAATGAGGCAGATTTGAGAAGGGAGCTTAAGGTGAAGGAACCCTTAGGAGGAAGTGACCGTAATATGATAGAATTTACCCTGCAATTTGAGAGGAAAAAACTGGAATCAGATGTAACGGTATTATAGTTGAATAAAGGCAACTACAGAGGCATGAGGGAGGAGCTGGCCAGAATTGATTGGGAGATGAGCCTAGCAGGAAAGACAATGGAACAGCAATGGCAGGAGTTTCTGGGAGTAATTTGGGAGACACAGCATAAATTCATCCGTAGGAAGAAGAAGCATACTAAAGGGAGGGCGAGGCAACCATGACTGACAAGGGAAGTCAGGGACAGCATAAAAGCTAAAGAGAAAGCATACAATGCAGCAAAGAGCAGTGGGAAACCAGGGGATTGGAAACTCTACAAAGACCAACAGAGGACAACTAAAAAAGAAATAAAGAGGGAGAAGATTAAATATGAGGGTAAACTAGTCAGTAATATAAAAGAAGATTGCAAGAGTTTTTTTTAGATATATAAAGGGTAAGAGAGAGGCAAAAGTGGACATTGGGCCACTGGAAAATGACGCTGGAGAAGTAGTAGTGGGGAACAAAGAAATGGCAGAGGAACTGAATAGGTACTTTGCGTCAGTCTTCACGGTGGAAGACACAAGTAACATCCCCAAAGTTCAAGAGAGTCAGGGGGCAGAGGTGAGTATGGTGGCCATTACCAAGGAGAAGGTGCTAGGAAAACTGAAAGGTCTGAAGGTGGATAAATCACCTGGGCCAGATGGATTACACCCCAGAGTTCTGAAGGAGATAGCTGAAGAGATAGTGGAGGTATTAGCGGTGATCTTTCAGGAATCACTGGAGTCAGGGAGAGTCCCAGAGGACTGGAAAATTGCTATTGTAACCCCCTTGTTTAAGAAGGGAGTGAGGCAAAAGACAGGAAATTACAGGCTGATTAGCCTGACCTCGGTTGTTGGAAAGATTTTAGAGTCCATTATTAAGGATGAGATTTCAGAATACTTGGAAGTGCATGATAAAATAGGGCAAAGTCAGCGTGGTTTCATCAAGGGGAGGTCATGCCTGACAAATCTATTAGAATTCTTTGAGGAGGTAACGAGTAGGTTAGACAAAGGAGAGCCAATGGATATTATCTACTTGGACTTCCAGAAGGCCTTTGACGAAGTGCCGCACAAGAGGCTGCTCAGTAAGGTAAGAGCCATGGTGTTAGAGTCAAGGTACTAGCATGGATAGAAGTATGGCTGTCTGGCAGGAGGCAGAGAGTGGGGATAAGGAGGTCCTTCTCAGGGTGGCAACCGGTGACTAGTGGAGTTCCGCAGGGGTCAGTGTTGGGACCACAACTTTTCATTTTATACATTAATGATCTAGATGAAGGAACTGAGGGCATCCTGGCTAAGTTTGCAGATGATACAAAGATAGGTGGAGGGACAGGTAGTATTGAGGAGGTGGGGAGGCTGCAGAAGGATTTGGACAGGTTAGGAGAATGGGTAAAGAAGTGGCAGATGGAATACAACGTGGGGAGGTGTGAGGTCATGCACTTTGATAGGAAGAATGGAGGCATAGACTTTTTTCTAAATGGGGAGAGAATTCAGAAGTCTGGAGTGCAAAGGGACTTGGGAGTCCTAGTCCAGGATTCTCTTAAGGTTAACTTGCAGGTTGAGTCGGTAGTTAGGAAGGCAAATTTCGAGATGACTAGAATATAAAAGCAGGGATGTGCTGCTGAGGCTTTATAAGGCTCTGGTCAGCCCACATTTAGAATATTGTGAGCAATTTTGGGCCCCGTATCTCAGGAAGGATGTGCTGGCCCTGGAGAGGATCCAGAGGAGATTCACGAGAATGATCCCAGGAATGAAAGGCTTAACATATGAGGAACGTTTGAGGACTCTGGGTCTATATTCGATGGAGTTTAGAAGGATGAGGGGGGATCTGATTGAAACTTACAGAATACTGAAATGCCTGTATAGAGTGGGCGTGGGGAAGATGTTTCCATTAGTAGGAGAGACTAGGACGCGAGGGTACAGCCTCAGAATAAAGGGAAGACCTTTTATAACAGAGATGAGGAGAAACTTCTTTAGCCAGAGAGTGGTGAATCTATGGAATTCATTGCCACAGAAAGCTGTGGAGGCCAGGTCATTGAGTGTATTTAAGACCGAGATAGATAGGTTCTTGATTGGCAAAGGGATCAAAGGTTACGGGGAGAAGGCGGGAGAACGGGGTTGAGAAACTTATCAGCCATGATTGAATGGCAGAGCAGACTCGATGGGCCGAATGGCCTAATTTCTGCTTCTATGTCTTATGGTCTTAAGATCCTGCTCAGCTTTTTCTGCCAGGTTTTACATTCATAACACCCTTAGCCTCACTGTTGCAGCACCCCATTTAAAACTGTATCATTTAGTTTATATTGTCTCTTATTCGTCATACTTTGCTGTGTTAAATTTCCCCTGACATGTCTCTGCCCATATTGCCAGTCTTTTCCTGTCCTCCTGAAGTCTATTACTATCCTAGTTTTTTTCTTCATTCCTCAGTTTTGTGTCATCTGCAGACTTTGAAATTATGCCCTGTATACCCAAGTCCAGGTTTCAAAATGTATAGTGGTCCCAATGCAGACCTCTAGGGTACACTACCATACACTTCGCTTTAGTCTGGAAAACAACTGTTCACCACTAATTTCTGTCCCTTGGCTAAATTTGTATCCACACTGCCAGTCCCGTTAACCTCTTGGACTTTGGTTAGCCTAACGAGTCTATTGTGTGGTATTGTGCCAAAAGCCTTTTGAAAGCCCATATTCACAGCATCAACGGCACTACCCTTCTCACTTGCCTCTAGTTACTTCATTAAAGAAATCAAGTTAGATTTGCTTTTAACAAATCTGTTCTGAGTTTCATTTATTAGCTGATATTTTTCTAAATGCCGATTAATTTTGTCCCAAATTGTTGTTTCTAAACATTTTCCGACGTTAACCTGGTCTTTTGGAGTTTCGTTTGTCTCTTCTGTTTTTAAACAGGGATGTAACATATGCAATCCTCTTTTCCACTGGTAACACCCCACAGCTGAGGAGGGTTGGAAGATTGTGGCCAGAACCTCTGCAATTTCAGTCCTTCCTTCTCTCAATAACCTAGGATGCATCTCATCAGGACAGGGTGACTTTTTATTTGAGGGCTGCTAACTTTTTGAGAACCTTCACTTTATCTATTTTTATCCTATACAATTTCTCTGGTATGATATTGACACCATCCTCCTCTTTAGTGAAGACTGATGCAGAGTACTGATTTCATATCTCAGCTATGGTGTCTGCCTCCACACAACTTTTTTGGCCCCTAATCACACATCCTCAGTGGCTGCCACAGTGCTATGCTAGCTGTCCTTGATTTCAGTGGTGTTTGATTCTAGTGACTAGTCCTTTCCTCTTCACTGCCTCCCCGCAATGGTCCAGTTCTGTGGATCTGTGGTGGCTTGGTTGCACTCCATCTTACTTGCTCGAAGGTAAGCAGCATGACTCGAGCAGCAGCTTCTGAGCCCAGTCTCACATTGGTTGCCTCTGGACTACCCCATTGTTTTATTTTTCTCATTTATATATAGTCTTTTGGTGATATCCACGGGCAAAGATTCGCTTTTCAAATCTATGCAGACGACGCTCACGCTTACCTTTTAACATTGACACCACAACAACTTCTATGCCGCCAAAATGGCAGTCTGAAATCCAGTCATGAATTAACCAGAACTTCCTTATGTTGAACAGTGAGTTGACCAAAACCATCTAATGCCATTAAAAACTCTTCCTGGTTGCTTGCTCAGTCTGAAACAAATAATTTCTTGTATCTATTTCTATTCCTCAATTCTACCCAGAGAGTTTTTACTGCCTGCTTACCCATACTGATAACCCCTCTTTCAAATGTTATAACATTGCTGCTACCCCTTTGCCAATTTCCTTTTCCTTTCTAAAGATTTTATAACCTATGCACACTCTGACCACTGCCACGAGCAGCTGAAGAGACCTGCCAATGCTGTGTTAATTATTCCCCCATTCCCCTGAATTTCACTTTGCTGTCAGCTGTCCCGACGCAATCTTAGGACCTCAACCTGTGCGTCATCTATTGGCCACTCAAAAGTTAAAATGGCCTCATTTTATAGAATAGATTTTGGCTATGTAGTTCACCATTCTATTGGCTTTCCAGTGGTTGGACATGTTGAGCTTCAAGCCTGATAAGGGTGTGAAGTCATCCTTAATTATTTCAGCACTGTTCATAGAATACACCTGTGGCTTATTTTTTTTCCTGATGTTTTACATTTGTCAGCATAAAAAATTATCTATTGTTGTACACACTTAGATTTAGTTTAGCTAAAAGACCTTTGTGTGGAACGTCTTATGCTACATCTTGGGGATTTCCATAATCCATTTGGGATGACATTTCTTCAAAAACGCAAGGGGCTGGTCAAACCAGATCTTCTTTTGAATCCATGCTGACTGCTGTCCTGAAGTTTACTACTAAACTTATGTGGAATGGAAGTAGGACTAATGGATCTGTAATTGACTGTATCTATTTTGCTCACTTGGCAAAGAAGCAAAATCTTTTAGATGCTGGAAATTTGAACATGCAACAGGTCAATCAGAAAATGTGGAGAAGAGTCGATGTTTTGGGTTGCATATCCTTCTTCAGAATTGAAATAGCTACATTCTGTTTTCTCCATGGGTGCTGAGTAATCTATTGTGCTTCAAGCATTCTGTTTTTGATTCATAAATCCATTTGAATTGGCCGGCATTACTGTGAATAACCTTTTTCTTCTTTACCTTATCATGTGGCTAGAATTGGATGTTGTAGATGTGAATTACTGTGAAAGGAGTGAAGAGAAAATAAAAATCCAAATGAACAAAGCATAGCCTCATCAAATCTTTGTTATCTTCAAGGAAAATTATGAACGAATGAAGACACTAGTTGCAGAATTGAATGAGCGTGCAGAGAAAATCAGATTGGGTAAGTATTTAAGAATAACAGTAATGTTAAGCTTACTTATCATTGATTGCTTTCCTACTTTTTGTTTGCCAACATCAGCAATTTTCACCAAAATATGTAAGTCCACCACAAAGTATGAGATTTTATTAACATCCACATTTTTTATGGCTCAGATATTAGCAACTTTTCTCCAAATTAGAAGCTTATGGGTTCAAGTTGCACTCCTCCACATTATTTGAGTTGACACTTCAGTGCAGTACTGAGGGTGTGTGGCATTGTCAGAGGGACTATCTTTCACATGAGGCAATAAGCTGAGGTCCTGTCTACTTGTTTAGAAGAAAGATCCTCTGGCACTCTTTGAAAGGCCCTTGCCAATATTTCTTTATTGAGCAGCATGACCAAAAAGAGATTTATTGGTCATTCATCTTATTTGCTGTTTGTGGACCTTGTTGAATGTAAATTGATTACCATATTTGCCTAAGTAAAAACAATGCACCTTAAAAAATAATGAATTGGTTGTGAAGTGCTCTATGGTGATGGTGTTGATCTAAATAATAGTTTGTTCTTTCTGAATGCTGAATTTAACTTTTTACTCACCAGCCAGTCATCTATGATGCCCTACCAATGGTATAAATGCTAGTAACAAGTTGCAATTATTTGTACAAATGAGACTGATATAAAAGATAAACTGCAAATTTCTCCAAATTAGAACTGTTCACTTAAAATTCCATATTCAACTAAACAAGCAGATAACAAATAAAATCAGCACAACTTTCTCGGCTGTGTCATCTAGCTGGAGTTTAACAAAGATATTAACAAAGATGGGTTTGAGATATCATATCACATTTGCATTATGTGGTGACAGATACTGTTCAGTGTAGTTGAGTTGGCAGCACTCTCTCCTTTGAATCAAAAGATTGTTGATTCATGCCTCACTGCAGAACCTGAGCACGTAAGCCTGATGCTCTAGTGTAGAACTGAAGAAGTGATGCATTGTCAGTGGTTCTTTGGTTAAGCCGTTTTATTATTTAATCAAAAAAACTTAAACAAGCATTTTGTGATGTTATCGTACAATTTTGTTACATGGTACTCTCAGTTGGTGAAACAATTAGCTGTTGTTACCGTTCAAATTATGAGGTTTATAAGATTGTTATATTTTGGGACTGTGTCTTTATTTTAAGGTAAAATGAAGAGGGTCATGCGACTTGCCCTGAAGCCTGTCTGACAGCAAGCCCTGGGTGGTTTGAGTGTTAGAGATTAAAGGGAGCCCAGTTGTTTTTGCTGGGAAGAAGATGCAAGGATTTCATGCTTGGAGACAATGGCAGCAGCCTGTCTGCTAATACAGTGGATAGACTGTGATCCTCCAGAGTCCCAGAAAAGTATTGAGAATGTCAAGCTGTAAACCAAGTTGTGCTTTAAAATGTCAATTTACTTCCAAGCTAAAAGAGAGTTGGGGTCTCAAGGATAGCTAATCGATATCTCTTCCTGGATGCAAGGCCCATGTGATTCACATTGCCATGGTGATGGACTTTGACTTGAGAATGGTACAGAGGAAACCATTATGATATTGGGTTACAGGTTTTCCTAAAATATCACTGAATAAAACAAACACAGTTAGTCTGCCAGGGTCTAGGAGAGAGAGGGAGCAGCTAGAGATGTTTCACAATGTCGGAATGCAGGTGGAAGCTTGTGCTTGGATTGAAAAGACCATATCTTGAGGAGTTAAAGTGAGGCTGGAAGATTCATCTAGCTTGCGCTAGAGGGAAGATCTCCAGTAATACTCTCATTGTGAAGGACATTTTTGAGGTGAAAGTTTATCAGGCTGAGAAAGGAAAAGAAAAGTTAATCCTCGGGAACTAAGAATTGTTTTGGATTGATTCTGGCAGAATTGAATGTCTACTTAAAGGATAACTTGGTTGTGTTGAAAGTCCTGTTTTGTAGTTTCAAGTATAAGTCGTCTACAAAATTAGTGTTTAGTCAAGAGTGCTTTTAGTCTGTTTGTTACAGTAAATGCCTGATAACATGAAATCTTGTCGTTATCCTTTTAGCTATTAGCTGGAAGCTCGAATTTCTTTTTAAAAGTTATCGGTCTCTGCGAGGATCATAACATTATAGTTCAGAGTAAGTTGTGAACCACTTTGGTGGGGGAGGGGTGGTGGGTGGTCAGGGTAATTTAATGGCATCCTAAAATTCAGCTGAGTCCTGCCTGCACTTGGGGTAGTGCAAGACTGGGTCACTGCTCTGCATGAGACTTTCAGCATCTAATTGGAATTGGCCTGCTCAGAAATTATGCTTTAGATATGAAAAGCTGAGCTTGTTTGCTTAGGAATTTGGAGTCATTTAGAGTTTCTTGCTTTCCTGAAGGAACCAGGCAGAAGTGCTTTGTCAAACACTCAGAATTGCTGGAATAGTCCCCTTTCTGGCAACCTCAGAAAGGGAGATGAGGTGGGAAGTATATTCATTTTTATTATGCTTCTTACCCCGGGGGAGATATGGCAAATTGGCCCATCTAGATCGGCATATATATACTGACTAGGGTGGGGGCAGTTCTTTGTCTAGCCGAGTGAGTTTGAGCATTACTTTTACCTCTAGGTATCTGTGGTTAGATCCTGACCATGCTAAGGGATGGTTCATAGGGATTCCCTGGAGGAGGAAAATGTTATTGATTCTTTGACAGTGTTGATAAGGGAAGTAGAGGGGTTTGCTATGTAATGTGGTTTGACATCAGTCTACCATGATATTTTATGTTTAGCTCCTCTAGCTTTTACTCTATGAATGCCTAAGCCATCACTGATGCATGTCCCCAGGGGTTCTACCACCCGGGCAAAGGGGAGAGAGGATAAGGAATATCTTTGTCTGGTGCCTCATTCAGTGGGCATTGCAAATTGACGCCATTGGTGCAGATGGTAGATGTAGGGTTGAGGTGTAAGATTAAAGTCCACTTCCGGAATGTGTTGCTAAATCAGTCCTAGTACAGCAAGAAGAAATTCCTACTTCAAAGTCAAAAATTGTCTCTCTGTCTTTGTAAATACTAGGGAGGGTAGTTGTTGCAGAATAAAGCGTATTGAACAGGCATCTGGTGTTGTTACCCAGACTGATGGCCCATGTGGATTCAGCTGGCTTGACTTTACCCAGCTTGGTGGCCAGGATCTTGGCTCGAATTTTGTAATTGGTATTAAGTAGGAGCATGGATTGATAAGATGAGCACAGGATAAGGTTTTTCGCCTCTGCAATGTGTTGGAAGGGTTAGACAGGAAGGACTTCAGTTCAGGAAGCAGGGATTTTTAATAACTCTGCTCGGTCGTTGCCTGTTCTGTAGCATTTTCCTTATTGGAATCTTTGCACTGCTGTATGGGTTGCATTGCCCGTCTTTGGAGACTCCAGTGATCATGCTTAATGGGAGGTGGGGTATTGCCGAAGGAGTGACCTTGGACTCTGAAGTGTATAGTGAGGCATTGAAATCTGTAAACCTCTTGTTGATCTCACTTGGGTATGAGATTAGCTTACATCTTGTTTTTGTCACAAACTATTTATTAGGAACTTCACTGATTTATTGTCTTCTTTCAAATAGTTTATATCAGAAGAACTTTTTTGCTCTCCTCATAGACTTTTCCCTTTTGCCTGGTCTGAATTAGGGCTTGATGATTGCTCTCCAGTCTTTTGCGCTGGACTTATAATTCCATTAATTGGTATTCCAGTTCGTTTTAGTTCTCAATGTTTCTTGGTAGAGGAGAGCAAAACAATGGGCCAAAATGTTTCTGTAAAAATAATGGTGAAACTAATGGCACTCAACATTATTTATGTGAAAATTGGACAACAGTTTCAGACGGGGCTAGATGTGCAGAGCAGCGGAGGCTGGGTCATTGAATATATTCAAGGCTGAGTTAGATAAATTCTTGATTTACAAGGGAGTCCAGGATTTTGGGGGCAGGTAAGAAACTGGCATTAAGGCCGTAATAGATCAGCCATGATCTTGTGGATGGCAGAGAAAGTGCGATGGGCCGAATGGCCTACTCCTACTCTTATTTCTTATGATCTTAGTTACATGGGAAAATCCAGAATATGGTGTCTGAGATGTGCCACTCTGCCACAAACTGCATGATAATAGCATCACACCATCTGCCTCATTCAAATACATTAAACGATGTGAAGTTCCTGAAGCTTATACCGACTTGCTTGCTGCAGAAAGTTTTGACTTGCCCATTTCAGTCTAAGTATCCTTTTCATCAGTGTGATAAGCCTTAATTACTGCAAAACGACCCCTGGCACTGATTAACTGATACAAATGTGGAGTATCAGCCCTTTAGTTTTTAACTCTTGGTGGAGACTTTAAAAAAATAGTAGACCCTTTTACTTTCTTTTTCATATCCTTTTCTTCTCTTAATCCACTCTTTTCCTTCATATTGTGCTTTCTGTACCTGATTTGACATAGAATTCACTGTTCTAATTTACACTTCAGTTTCAGACTATGAGCTGTTCATGAACAATTCTTCTATCTGGTTAAGGAGACACATAATTGCTTGTCTTGTTCACATAGGTCCCAGCTGCATTGTTTGACATTTACAGCAGCTTGCCATTCAAAATCTTCTGGAATTAACTAAAAAAGGACAAGTCTGATGTTCCATGGTTACAGTAAATTTTGGACCATTTTACCACCTATGAATAGGGTTGTTGGCAATCTAGACAGATTAGAAGCTTCAGGTTTTATCTTGCAGATCCTATATTTTTATGTCTAAAAGGCACCTGTAGTTAATAGCAAATGAGAATAACTTGAGTTGGAAGTTTATAACTGCATCAGTATTACCTATGAAAAGATTTATTAGTAAGCTGTAAATTTAACTTGAATATAATCAAGCAAGAGTTTGTAACTTGCTTTTGTTATAACTTAGGGGGAGGAGAAAAAGCTCGACAGCGTCATACATCCAGAGGAAAGTTGCTCCCTAGAGAACGTATTGACCGACTGTTAGATCCGGGGTGAGTAAGCTAGCAGTGCTCAACTAGGTGTGTGAAAGTGTAAAAATAAAAATGCTGGTCCTGGATTTTCTTTGGATCTCGCAGAAGTCTGAGAGCTAATGGAATTGACAGCATTAACTACTTCATAGTTGAAGGCTGGTATGTTAAACTCAGTAGAGAAAATAACCTGTAGGACTGACAGTCCTTTATGTGCCATTTTCAAAACAATACTCAAAAAGTTTTTATTTAGATTCCGACAATAACCAAGTCAATAATCTAAGTTTCTCTTTTATTAATCTTAAGCAAGTTAAATAAAAGCAGTTTTCTTACAAGTTCACATTAACTGAATTGGTGCAGTGTTCTAGAATTAATTTAATACTGGCTGTAAAGTGCTTTGGGACATCCCATGGTCATGAAAGGTACTCTATAAATGTAGGTTCTTTCTTTTAAAACTGGCATTAAGTTTCGAGGGGTTAATAAATGGAATATCTCTCTTGATGATGTAGTGAAGGTTTTCTGCTCCCTTTTCACATGTTTTAGTAAACTTTAAAGTATGGCTTCCCAGGTAAAGAACAGTAGTGTCTGAGGCCCAACCATCTTCAGCTACTTCATCAATGACCTTCACCCCCACCACCATCATAAGGTCAGAAGTGGGGATGTTCGCTGATGATTGCACAATGTTCGGCACCATTCACAACTCCTCAGATACAGAAACAGTCCATGTCCAAATGTAGCAAGACCTGGACAATATCCAGGTATCTTGGGCTGACATTTGGCAAGTAACCTTCACGCTACACAAGTGACAGGCAATAACCATCTCCAACAAGAGAGAATCTAACCATCACCCCTTAATATTCAGTGTCATTATCATTGCTGAATCCACCACTATTAATATTCTAGGGGTTGCCATTGACCAGAAACTGAACTGGATTAGCTATATGAATACTGTGGCTACAAGAGCAAGTCAGAGGCTAGGAATCCTGCAACGAGAAACTCATCTGACTCCCTAAAGCCTGTCCACCAACTACAAGGCACAAGTCAGGAGTGTGATGGAATACTCTCCACTTGCCTGGATGACTGCAGCTCCCACAATACTCAAAAAGCTTGACACCATCCAGGACAAAGCAGCCTGCTTGATTGGCACCCCTTCCATAAACATTCACTTCTTCCACCACTGACGAACAGTGGCAGCAGTGTGTACCATCTACAAGATGCACTGCAGGAACTCACCAAGGCTTCTTAGGCAGCACCTTCTAAATCGATGATAGCTACCATCTAGAAGGACAAGGGCAGCAGATACATGGGAACACCATTACCAAGCCACTCACCATCCTGACTTGGAAATATTTCATCGTTCCTTCACTGTCACTGGGTCAAAATCTTGGAACTCCCCTAATGGCACTATGGGTGTACCTGCGATACAGGGACTGTAGTGGTTCAAGAAGGCAGCTCACCACCACCGTCTCAATGATAATTAGGGATGGGCAATAAATGCTTGCCTAGCCAGTGACATCCATACCTCATAAATTAATATTTAAAAATTCACAGTTTGGATTAACATCATGTCATATGTTAAATTTTTTAATGTTGCTGCCATAGGAATTTTGGATGCATAGAAGTATGCGATCAAAGTTCGGGTTGCTATGATGGATGTGAGGGAAGTTACAACTTTAAAGGTCCCTAATACGAGTGCAGTTGTTTGCAGAGTGACCAGTTGCATTCCCAAAGTGCGGGAATTTTAAATCCTTTTCACAAGTTGGTCCTTAACTTCAGGCAATCATTTTCATGGTTTCCCTATCAAGGCAAGGTCCGCGATGCGCAGGGGAATCTCACTGTGAGCCTGCCATTAGTATGAAAATGATTTATTGGGGTCAGCAACAGGAGAAGTGAGCAGGTGCAAAGGCTGCCATGGCATGGTAACCATGGGACTGGACGAGCTACCCAGAAGTTGTGAGCTCAAATCCCACATGGCAAGTTGTCAAACTGAATTCAATAAATATGTTAATTATGGGCTAGCATTAGAAAAATAACCCTGAAGGCTTCTAGATTGTCATAAAAGCCCAGCTGGTTCCCTAATGCCTTAAAGGAAGGGAGCCTACTCCCGACATGTGATTGTTGCCTCATACTATGAGTTGAATTTTTCCCAGGCTCATGGAGGTTTTGTGGAGGAATGTCAAGCAAATTCTGAAAGCAAGGTGTCAGGCTGATATGCTGATATGCCTTCACCCACTTTTCCAAGGGGCAATTTGGGTCAGATGTCGGAAACCTGTGTGCCTGCAGCAGGATGCCAGTTAAGGTTATTGAGAGACTAATTGTCAGCTACTTATACACCACATGGCAATTTCTGCTAGTGTTATGCAGTTCCTCCATTCCTGACGTGAGAGGAGGTGGCTGCACAGCAGGAGGTCAAGGCTATGCTAATATTAAAGGAGATCTAAATGTTTCTAGCAGAAAATGGCAAAGCTGCTATCTTCTGCTGTCAAATTCATGCCATTGTGTGCGCAATTCTGGGCAATGGATGGCTCTGATGGCCGTAATGAGATGTCAGCCCCTGATATTGATATAAAAGTGAAATACTGCAGATGCTGGAAACCTGAAATAAGAACAGAAAGTGTTGGAAAAACTCAGCAGCTCTGGCAGCATTTGTGGAGAGAGAAACAGTTAACATTTCGAGTTGAAAACGACTCCTCTTTGGAACCACAGATACTGATTACCACTGATTACCCCCATACTGATGGCGGCTTCAGTGCTTCCCTGCTGCTTTTGCTGCTTGTGCTTCAGCAGTGTTACCACTGGTCACACAGAAGGAGCTGCTGGCCTCCCTTACCGTTGACCATGCTGTCTGCAGCTCCTGTCTCCCGAATCTGCCCATTTGCCCATTGTCCCTAATTGGACAATGAACATAGAGGCAATCTATTAATTGGCTGCCTCTTGTAAAATTCAGCCTTGACCGGATTCACAACCCAGAAATGACTCTGACATCAGGTTCCCAGTGCTGGTAGTAAAATTCAACCCTGTGTTATAGATTACCACCCTAACATTGGTACTGCCTAACAAATCACCCAGTAATAAACAAAGCTCAATTGTAAGAAAATTGAATGCAACGATCATATCAGGATATTTCTGCCGAGTCACTATCCTGTAATTCCCTACTATTCTAGGAACACCATCACCACAAAGATCCAGCCATTCAAAGAGAAGGATCACTACCTCAGGGAAGTTAGGCCTGTACAATAAGTGCGGCCTTGCCAATGTCACCCTGATCACGAGAATTTTTTTTTCAAAGTGGAAAATCTTGCCAAGTAATTCCAAAGCAGTATGAGCCTGTATGTGAGATTCTCATAATTCAATTCATCTAGTTTACTGAGAAGTTTTATTTTGATTCATGTGCATTCTTAATTACTCTATAATTTTGTACTTTTGGCACTAAGTCACCCTTTCATAACAGTGAAATATAATGAGTGGTGTACAGGCAGTACTTTTTCTGACACACTGCAGCCAGAACAAGTCAGCAGTTTGTTTAAATCTTTTAACTTTTGAAGACTTGACACAACATACTCGTGCTTCTACTAAACTAATCAAAAAAAATTAATATTTGAGGTCCAAACATACAAATGTTACTTTTTAGGGGGTAAACGATACAAAGAAATAAATCAAGTAAAGTCCTGACTGCTTCTGCAGAATAATGCTTGTATTTGTATAATATCTTAGCAATGAAACATTTTCAGAGTGTTTCACACAGCGAATTACTTGCTGAAGTGTATTATCCATCCAAACCACTGGATCTTGGCATATAGGATCTTGGACTAATGTCTCAAGGACATCATCTCCAACAATGTAGTGCTGTCTCAGTACTGCACTAGAATGTCAGCCTACTCTAGTTCTGGTGTAGGCTGTCCGATAAGTGAGAGAATAATGTACTGTAACAATGCAAATGCATTTTAGGAATAAAGGGTTATATTTTTGCCTATCTGCGGATCAATAATTTTGTAGTTGAATTCCTGATAGAATTAAGCATTTTTTTGGAGCACATTCTCTTCTCTGCTTGTGATGGAGAGGTGGAATCTTGTTCAAAAATGCAGCATGGTAAGTGCATGCTAGACTATGTCTTTAAAGAACTTGTTTATATTTTACAAGAACATTTTTTTTTTGTAATTTATCTCATTGAAATTTATCCTCCAATTTTGATTTTCCCGAACCGTCGCTTGTCAATGGCGTACAGGCATCCTGTACTCTGCACACTATAGAAATGATTGCCCTCTTAAGTTTTTTAATCTTTGTCCTGGAAATAATCAAATATTTAGAATTTCTGAATATTGAAATTCAACATTAATACAGAGATAATTACCACACTAATTTAAATGTTTCTTCTGTTAATATATTTGTGTCATTGGCTTTTCCCTTTAAAGAAAATCAATATTGCCCTGTCCCTAAGTTTTTTTATTCTTTTACAGGACATGGGTATCGCTGGCAAGGCCAGCATTTATTGCCCATCCCTAGTATTTTGAGCATTTTGAATAAGTTGAGTGAAGATAAAAATTTGGTTCATACTAGGCTTTTAATTCCATTATAATTCTACACTGGTACTAAAAAAAAGGTGCCCTGTTATGCCCCTTGTGTGAAAGGTACGACTGTATTTGGTAATGGTGACTTTGCATAGAAGCCAACCTGTATAAATATAAGACAGTTATTGACTATCACTCAAGTTCAATTTATTGAATTTATAACATTTAAAAAGTAGACAATGGGCTTTAATTTAACCTCTGGTTCAGATGACGTGTAGAAACAATGATATGAATTCCTTAATTAAATTGCAGACTTATTGCTCACTTCCAATCATCGAAAATCCTGTATCGCTTGTTACGCTGCAAATGAATTAAAAGATGGTTAAGAATGAATAGATTGTTTTTGGACCAACTCGCTGAGGAAATTGTTTCTGTATAGGTTTCTGCCTGTGCTACTGCTTGTGAAAATTAGTGGCACTGTACAATCATTGCTTTTTCTGTTGCTGCAGAAAGTTTCAATTTCCACTGCTGATAGTCTTGAAAACCTAATTGTTGGTTACTGTCTTTAACAGCTTTGTCTATTACATGGCTGAAATGGGTTTAAAATTGTGGAGCATTTTTTAATCTCGGCCAAAACATGCATGACAGGCTCATTCCTGTTTCTAAATTGTAATTCTGTGGCGGTGTCAGAACTGATAAAAGGAAAAAGCAGTTGGTGTATTTAACAATATTGCTGAAAAAAGAGACATCTTTTGTTGAAGCTTTTTGTCTTGCACTCATCATGAGAATTCACAAGAAAATACCAGTGCCTGAGGAAACAACATGTACTGTATAAGAAGGGAGTGCTGATTGGTTGACAATTGGACTCTAATTGGTAGAGGCATTGCTATGGAGAATGCATCAGTTGATGGTGACTGACAGTTAGCTGCCAAGCAGTGTTTGAAATTTAAACGAGACAGCTTGACTCTGATTAGTTAAGACATTCCCCTAAGGAATGAACCACTGAAAGGCCGTCGCTTATTTTGTTTAGCTGAAACAGGCACAATGTGTGCACATGTTCTTTTTACCTGCAAAGAACAGGGCCCTGTGTATTAATATATGTAGCTTCCAGTACATGCAAATGCATCACACTGGGAGCCCGACTAACAATCTTAAATTGGTTGTCAGCATAATCCGTAGTACTCTGAGGATTATTTAGCAAATGTTGTCCAATCTCAGAATCAGATATAATGTTGGACACTTTGTTTTGATTTTTGTAAGCATGGACTGATTGGGTATGGTCTGTATCTTGCCCATTGTGAACAGCAGAAGGGACATGCTGTTTAATATGACCTGCCAGTCTTTGGGACGCATGGCCTGTATACCTAGCATCACAGTGGCACTGAAATTCATACACCACGTTACTCATTTGTGTGATAGGCAGAACATCTTTTTGGCTTGATGGCATTATCCTGTTAGTGGCGAATAATACTTGTGTTGCTACTGTATAGTAGCAGTGTGAAACAGCTAGCTTCACCTGTTGCTCAAAGCTTTGAGATACCTTGCCTTCCAGGGTAATCTGAGGTAGACTGGGCACTTCAAAGGCTAAAGTGATGGCTTCGGGCCCATTCATGAGTTTGCACTATATACGATGTGAAATTATTTTGATCAGGGTAGCCATTATCCTGTGGGATGTCTTTGATGCACCCTATTTCAGCATCAAGCTTGCATGCTAAGCAAATGGCTTGGGCCCTATTTACAAGGTTGCTGATAAGGCCAATTCTATAGTTCGTGGAACTGTAAGAGTCCAACCAGTGAAGGTAGGCTTATGGTAGACCATGGTAGAGAAGTGACACCCATTCACTGGTTCATTCCCCAGGTCAATGTTTTGACCAATCAGAGTCAAGTTTAAATTTCAAACAATGCTTGGCAGTTAATTGTCAGTCACCATCAACTGCTGCATTCACCAGGACAATGCCTCTACCAATCAGAGTCTGCTTGCCAACCAATCAGCACTCTCTTCCTATACAGTATAAATATGTTATTTCCCCTGAGATTAGTGTTTTCTTGCGAGTTGTCCTGATGAGTGCAAGACAAAAAGCTTTAACAAAAAAGTCTTTTTATTAGCAGTGGTCAAGTTCTGTACTACCAAATTACCGTACTTAACAATATTGTTATGTGGTGAATCACTGCAAAGAGCAAGTTGGAAACAACTTTCAACAACATGAAACCTTTGTAGTTTCTGTGAAAGTGAGAAACTTGCCTGAAGACAGGTACTCACAATTGCCATTTTAATTTTCTCCCTCATTAACTGATTTTCTGTGGGTTTGCTTGCTGGTATTCTGGTGCCCAGAATGTATTTGTGATGTTTAACATGGTCCTATTTCAAGCTGGAGAGTGATGTCAGGAGAGGTAAGTAATACAATAGCTCAGGGATTCATTGAACTGTGATGGAAGTGAAGTGTGGACATTCTTCTTTAAATCTTCTCCAGCATGTATTTTTTGAAAGTGTGGTGTCCAAAATTCTACACAGGAATAAATTGTGCTATCAGAAATTTACTAGGCTTTGTATATTTTTAAAAAATGTTTTTGAATTAGGTTCAGATGGTGTTACTTTGATTACCATTTCTTTTACTATGTTGACAACAGCTTCACACTAACTTGATCATTTTCTCAATAGTTAAAATAATATCTAAAACAATATCCGGCTACTTTGCATTTTCATGAATCTGTGCTACTGATGTTATGGGCGGAGTTTTCCCAGAATTGCATTAAATGAGGTAACAGGCAACTAAAATGGAGTCCTACCCTCCGATGAAAATGGCAGGTTTTCACGACGTATCGTCCCGAGCCCTCTTCATTATTTATTCAGCCCCGTGAAACACACCGTTTCCATGGCAGGTGGGCTCTCATTCCCACCAGCCCACCACCGCTGCCCAGGAGACATGGCCAGCAAAGGGAAAAAGACTGCAGCCCCCCGCTTCAACGACGGGCCTCTCGAGCAACTGCTGGATGCCATGGAGGCCCACTGGGATGTGCTCTACCTCTGCTCTGGCCGCAGGATGAGCAGCAAAGTCACCAACCCAGCTTGGTAGGCGGTGGCAGCGGTGTGTCAACGCAAACGCACTGCAGAGGAGGACAGCCACCCAGTGCCGCAAAAGGATGAATGATCTCCTTCGTTCTACCAGGGTAAGTCACTCTTTTCATCACTCCCAACTCTCACACTCACAAACCCATCACACATTCACAGGGCCCTCACTCACTGCCAGTGCAAGGGCCATCACCTTTCACTCTTACACACACACTGCCATTGTCCTCATGCTGTCCATGGGAGCACTCACCACTCACACAGGTCATTCATACTTATCATCTGGCCCGACAGGCAACCTGATACACTCTCCCCATCTCTATTCATGCAGAACAAACTAGCACACAACAGGAGGGAAAGGTCGCAGACAGGTAAAGGGATGCCAGAGATCAGAGTCCTGACAGAATTCGAAAACAGAGCCATCCAACTGGCTGGTGATGACTGGGACCAGACCTGTGTTGATGGTGAGGTCGGTGCTGCTCTACCAAGTGAGGATCCAGCAGTGTAACATCCATTAGACAATCATGCTGTGAGTAATGTGTCCTCTTCCACAGGCCACTGCCACAGAGAGGAGGATCAGCAGGTGCATGGTCCGGGACCATCCAACCAGGTGACTCTGGGATTGACTGGCCCGTCCAAATCCCCTCTTCCTGTGACCTCTGCAGCTCCATCTTCACAGGCCAAGGAGGGTGCCACTACCATACAGCAGGACCCCGAAAGCAGGCGGGGCCCTCCAGTCTCGGCCCTCCAGAGGACGCCCACCAAAGTCATCACAGACAGGGCGTCACAGTCAGCAGGCTGCCTCCACCTCTGCTGTGGATGTCTGGGGAGCACCAAGACTTACTGGCAGGGTTAGAAAAGTTAGGCAAAAGTAGTTGCACAGCCTGGGCATGAGTGTTGATCATTCAAAAATACTGTTCATTATTGTCAATAAACTCCGAAGAATGTTTCCCTGCTTCTGGCTCCTTGTTCTGATGAGCAGAGTTCTTGTCACTGAGATGTGAAACCTTTCTGCACAAGATAAAAGGCAGGTGTTCCAGTTCAGGGCCTCTTCCCTGTGCTCTGTTAAGTCTTCAGACCAGTGATAGTCCAGCCTCACACTCCCTGGAAACATTACTGATGCCTGCACCCCGGTGGTTCTGGTCATTGCTGCCAGAATGTAGTGGGCAGGCGTCACAAAGTCCTCTCATTCTTTCTGTGTGCTCTCAGCACCTTTAAGGTGGGCTGTCCCCCATCACCCCAGCATCTGCGACCAGTGATACTGTGCACCAGCTCCTGAAGGGCTGAGGTGCTGTAGGCGAACACAGCATCAGATGCATCTCTGAGATGGCCCTGATCATGGAGCGCAAGTGAGCTGCCCTCGGCCAAATATGGGTCAGACATTCTCAGAGGCTGCGTGAAGATCTATGGATTGCCCTCACTGCATGTTGTCATCATTTTCCTGCGATGGAGCGACTGTTGGGGCCTCCCTTGCATCTCCAAGACAGGAACATTCTCGCAGCGGGTATTGGCACTGCCATAAGCCAGACTGGAGTCAAACGTTCACAACTGCGATGTGAGGATCTATGAGGACACCTCACTGTATGTCATCATTATCCTCCACAAATCTGGCAGCTATGAGGGTCTCCCACCTCATCTAGCCAGTGTGAGATCCTCATTGTCACCACCAAGGACCCCCTTACCCTTGTCACCGTCAGCGTCCTCCTCATCCGAGACCTCCAGCTCCTCTATATCCTCCTCAGCCAGCTCGTACCCCCGTTGGAGCGCCAGGTTGCAAAAGGCGCAGCAGGCAACGATGATGTGTGACACCCTCTGCGGACTGTATTGCAGGGCTCTACCAGACTGGTCCAGGCACTGGAACCGCATCTTCAGCATCCTGATGGTCTGCTCCACTAGTTGTGAGCTGCTGCATGAGCCTCATTATAGCGTTGCTCTGCTGTTGTCTGTTGCCGCCACACAAGTGTCATCAGCCACGGCCTCTGCGGGTAGCCCTTGTCCCCAAGGAGCCAACCCTGCAGCCTCTGTGGACCCTGGAAGACTGCAGGGATCTACGAGCGACTGAGGATGTAGGCGCCATGCACACTTCTTGGAAACCGTGCGCACACCTGCAGGATGTGTTTCTGGTGGTCGCATACCAACCATGTGCAGTGAGTGGAAGCCCATACGGTTGATGAAGTCACCGAGTGTAGCGACAGAGACCTGAGCGCCACATGAGCCAGTCGCACCCTTCACCTGTGGGAATCCTGACATCAGGGCAAATCCAATGGCCCTCGCATCCTGGCTGTCCTGGTCCCGGGTGGAATGCACAAAGTTTTGTGCCATGGAGAAGATGGCATCTGTGACCTCACGGATGTATTTGTGGGTGGCGGATTGTGGAATTCCACAGAGGTCACCTGTGGAGCCTTGAAAAGAGCCACTGGCTTAGAAATTGAGCACCACGATCACTTTCAAAGCCACTGGCAGCAGATGCCCCGAGATGCTGAGATTGCAAGGGGCTGTGAGCGCCTCAGCAGTGACTGCTATATGGCCAGCATTGGCAAGGAGAGCGTACAACCTGTGCAGTCCAACTGCCCCACAGTCCAATAAAGTGGCGGCAGACTCCAAGTCTGTGTCAAGGGGGCTGGGGGTGTTGGTGGGAAGGGGGGGTGGGTGGTAAGGTATGGAGCGCTTGGGGGCCCTTTGTTGCCACCGTGTTGCATGCATGGGTGGCAGGCTAGGACCCGACCCTAATCATATCACTGTGACTGTGCCTGATCTGTCTTAGTTGCAGAGGCATGGTCAGTTTATACAGGTGCCCCTAATGTGTGACCACTACCCTCGCTTACCCTGATCCCCACCTCGATTGCCTGTATGCGGGATGCAGTGCCAGGGTAGCACCTGACCCCTCCAGTCACCGACAATGGCCATCTCCGAGGTTGGCCAGCATTTGCCCCCAGTCACCCCCTCAGCAGTCGCCTCCGAGGCTGGCCAGCATTGCCCCCCCCCCCCCCCCCGGTCACCCTACCAGCAGTCGCCTTCCAGGCTGGCCAGCACTTGCCCCCGGTCACCCTATCAGCAGTCGCCTTCCAGTTTGGCCAGCACTTGCACCCGGACAGCATCCCCCCGCCTCCCCTCAACAGGGGCCAGGCATCAGTTGCCCCCTGTTCCCCCAGCGTCACTGAGGCCTGTAAACAACATGGAGCCGTGGAGAACACTGCTGCTCACTCACCTCATTTCCCCCAAAGTGAAGGCCGCCAAGTGCACATCGCCTGTGTGCTGTTGTGAAACACGTCGGCGTGCTTTCCCACGGACGTGGACAGATGATACGGTGGGGTTCCAAGAAACTGGCGGGATGGCCTTTTAATTATATGCTGATGTATCACAGTTAGCTCCACACTGACTGATGGCAGGGGTGAGCAGACGATCGTGACCTGTCTTCATGCCATTGTGAAACAGGTTGCGCCATATTTTCGGCACATGCCACCTATGATGCCCACCACCAGCTGGCTCTGAAAATCCCGTCCTATGTTTACAATGCTAAATTGCACCTGGCTTTTCCTTAGCCTATCCACAAGTTGTCTAGATCCTTATAACTACTATCAATTTCCCCATATTGTTTGCTGGCCTTATGGCTTGCTGTCATCACGAAATTGCATATCACTCAATATGCCTTATGAGGAAAGGTTGATCAGGTTGGACCTGTATCCATTGGAGTTTCGAAGAATGAGAGGTGATCTTATTGAAACGTATAACATCCTGAAGGGAATTGACAAGGTGGTTGTTGAATGGATCCTTGTGGCAGAAAGCAGAACTAGGGGGCACAGTTTAAAAATAAGATGTCTTCCATTTTGGATGGAGATGAGAATTTTTTTCTCTGAGGGTAGTTTAACCTGTGGAATTCTCTTCCCTAGAGAGCAGTGGTAACAGGGTCATTGAATAATTTTAAGGCTGAGGTAGATAGATTCTTGACACATAGGGTGTAGACAGGAAAATAGAGGTTACAATCAGCTCAACCATGATCTTTTCAAATGGCGGAGCAGGCTCGAGGGTCTTGCTCTCATCAGGAGAGACTCCAGAATGCCAAATTACAAAAGGAGCAACATTTTATACTGCATAGGAAACGGTTGCTGATTGGTTGGCAAGTCGACTCTGGTTGAGGTGTTTCCATGGAGAATGCATCAGGAGTTGTATTAAACAGCATGCTCCTTGAGCTGCTCACAACAGGCAGAGTACTGACTGTACTCAACTTGTCCATACTTGCAAAACTCAGAATTGAATGTTGAATGTTAGATGTGATTCCGCAATTGGACAGCACTTGCTGAACAATCCTGGGTGTGCTAAGAATTACATTAACAACCAATTTAAGATTGTCAGTCAGCTTTGCAATGTGGCTTACATACACTCGCTAGAAGCTACATATTCATATGCAGGGACTTGTCCTTTGGAGGCAAAAGGAACATGTCCAGGCATTGCACCTTTTTTGAATTAAACAAAAGCATGGGGGACAATGGTTCCCTGATGCATTCTCCATGGCAATGCCTTGACCCATCAGAGTCCACTTGCCAACAAATCAGCACCCTTTTCTCATGCAGTACAAATAGCTGTGTAAATTGTTTCTCCCTTTGAAATTTGGCATTTTTGCGTCTGTCTAGATGAGTGCAAGACAGAAAGCTTCAACAGCATACTCTATTTTCAGGAATATTTTGTTATAATACAATTTCTAAATCCAGTATAAGTCCAGGCTCTAATGAAATGTCATCAGCTTGAAACGTCAACTCTGTTTCTTCTTCTACAGATGCTGCCAAACTTGCTGACTATTTCTAGCATTTTCTGTTGTTATTTCAGATTTTCAACATCCGCAGTTTCCTCCTTTTCTATAAATCCAGCATCAACCAGCATTCCTGGTTTTCCTTAACACTTGTATGGGTACATTGCTTCAGTGTGGCAGACTATGTTGGTGCTTAAAAAGTGGCTCTGAAATTCTTGTATATCCAACAAGAGATTGAGTCGGTTAGGATTATATTCACTGGACTTCAGAAGAATGAGGGGGGATCTCATAGAAACCGTTAAAGTTCTAACAGGACTAGACAAGGTAGATGCAGGAAGGATCTTCCCGATGGTGGGGGAGTCCAGAGCCAGGGGTCACAGTCTGAGGATACGGGTTAGACCATTTAGGACTGAGGTGAGGAGAAATTTCTTCACCCAGAGAGTGGTGAGCCTGTGGAATTCACTACCACAGAAAATTGAGGCCAAAATATTGTATGTTTTCAAGAAGGAGTTAGATTTAGCTCTTGGAGCGAAAGGGATCAAAGGATTGGGGAGAAAGCGGAGCGGGCTATTGAGTTGGATGATCAGCCATGATCATGATGAATGGCGGAGCAGGCTCGAAGGGCCGAATGTCCTACTCCTCCTATTTTCTATGTTTCTAATAGCAACTTGCATTTATATAGCACCTTTAACATGGTTCAAAACATCCTAAGATGCTCTAAAGGAACGTCAGAAATCAAAATTTGACACAGAATCACATAAGACAAGACAATAAAAAGCTTGATAAAATTAGGGCCAGGGAGAGAAATCATGGGATCTGATGCTTCTCTTCTTTCTAGGCCCCTTATTTCCACCCCGCCCCCCAACTTAAGCCTTCCCCATAATAATCATGCACAATATTTTCCCCTCTTTCAAGATTCACCAATCGTAAAAGGGGCCTGATAAAATGATAATGTCCACTGTTGGCATCTGATTACAAATATCATCCAATATATATGAATTATGGGTCATTAATATTAAGAGCAGCAATGATATAATGCAGTGTTAGTTTGTGTGCGCCCTATAGGTGATCTCATCTTGACTATTAAACAAACTAGAGAATACAAATTTTATTTTAACAGCATCATGCAATATTGTTAATTTTGTCAATATTGTTAATGGGAAAATACCCCATTAGTTATTTATAACACTGTGCAGATGATAACACTGATTTTGGTGGCTGCCTCAGCCCTCGTTAACATGCTATGCACATTGTACCATATGAACACAGTGACAGTAAATTCATATTTTGGGGGAAAGATTCAATACTTGAACCCCAGATAAACTACACAAGATCTTTTCCATTCTGTAGAAGAGTTGGAAGACTTTCTCCTGCCTGGGTACATGGTATTATTCAATATTATTATTTCAGAGAAGAGGTGTAATTGGATTCTATTTTATCAGTAATCTTACAGGGTAGAAAGATCAAATTACTCCTGAGCAGCAAAGTGGAATGATTGAACAACATAGACCTTCACTGTCAGTGAGATGCACTGGAGCCCTCAGGTGCCTCTGTGTGACTTTTCATCTTTTAAGGGGCTAGGGAACAAAGACTGAATGGTTCACAGTTGTATCAGTGTTTTTCTGACCAGCAAATCTGAAGACTGCTTATTGCTGTTTCTCACTAAAATATGTTATCAATATCTACAATGCAACACTACTTTATCACAATATTTTATTCCTCAAAA
Organism: Carcharodon carcharias; assembly: GCF_017639515.1. Lineage (NCBI taxonomy): Eukaryota > Metazoa > Chordata > Chondrichthyes > Lamniformes > Lamnidae > Carcharodon > Carcharodon carcharias. The sequence goes on from NC_054470.1 coordinate 153,727,410, forward strand.
AAACTCATAAAAGCACCAAGATAGAGTGGGCTAATAGGTAGGCAGATAAAAGGACAAGATTGAAGTCAATGGAAAAGACGCGAATCATGTGCAGGATAAAACAGGTTACTTATTCACTATGAACCCATTATACACCCCTGTCCTGGCAATTTCACTCCACAAAGCCTGCTCACAGGAAATTTTCATTAGCAACAAAATGAGCAGAACTTCAGCATGATTCCACTCTCTGTTTGCAAGATAATTATGGATGACAAAGGCCATCCAGCCCAGTTTATCTCATCCATCCAGAATGACATACAAACATACATATTAGGAGGAGGAGTAAGCCCTCTGGCCCCTCAAGCCTGTTGTACCATTTGATAACATTGCCTACATTATATCAGTGACTACAACTCAAAAATATTTAATTGGCTGCAAAGTGATTTGCGACATTGTGAAAGGTGCTGTATAAATGTAGGTTTTGTCTTTCTTTCATTACACCTGCATTGCTGGAGGCAGAGTGACTGTAGCAATGGTGAAATTGGAGGCTCAGTGCTGATTCTCTAAGGATAATTAATCACAGAACAATCAACTGATGTTAGGAAAGTGGCTGCAAAGAAATCACTACACTTACAAAATATTTCAACTCTGTAGCTAATACAGCCTTACCATCCTTACTTCTCTGGCACCAGCCCACAAAAATGTCATAAATGGCACCTGCTCCTTTTGCGCTAATGACACTAACCCCAGTATTTGTCAATCAGACATCTACCAGCGGCTTTGGAAAAATGTAGATTGAATCGTTGATCTGAATATTTCAGAGAAGTATGATATAAAAATTCAGTGCAGCCTTCACTCAAGAACAGTATTGTTTCCCCTTCCCACAGAAGCTATCATACAAATTGTGTTGTACACTATGAATTTACAGCCCAAAATAGAAAAATGTAGTTAATAAATAAGAAACTCCAGCAGCAAAAAATGAATGTGGCAGTGATATCCTGAGAGAAATAATTTCTAGAAGCACTTAAGTCATAGGATTGGGTTTCTATAAAGGCCTTTATAGTAAAAGCCCTTTATGCTGTTTCTTTGGGATTTCAATTGATTTTTTTTTGCCAGAGTTACAATGGATAATCAGGAATCCTGCCCCCCCAGAGAAATTATAGTCCCACAGTGTGACCACCATCTGCTACATTTTAAACAGGATCAAGTAACGATTTGTAAAATCTTTCTTTATGCAACCTCTTAGTGACAATTACCATTTCATTCCCAGAGTGCAAGAGTAATAAAATGAGTGATAGTGAGTCATCACCCTGTTTTGCATCACTCCTGGTTTTTAGCGGCCTACATTTATTTTGATGAGGCCAAGATTTTCAAACCTCTGGTACTTTTATCAAAGGATGTCATCAGAATTGCCCTTACTTTTAGGGCATCATGAAAATTTAGATTGCTATTTATATGGTGGTTCAAATTCAAAAGACAATTGTTAGAAGTGTACAATATTTAATTTTGTGGTATTAAACCTTAAAGAGTCACTGCCACCCCAACCTCCCCCAACCCCCCACTCCTCAACCACCCCAACCTTCCCCACCCCATCCACCTCTTCCACCCTCATCCACCCAACCCCCTCAATCTCCCTCTCCAACTCTCACCCTGTCTCACCCATCCAATTGGCTCTGAAATAATTAGAGATTTGACTTATCATTTTTCAATCAAGAGCGCACTCATTGCTGCGTTGTTCCTTCTGAGCTTTGAGCAGCTTTATGGTTTTCTGGTGAGATTTTAAAAATCAACTCAGTGAAACTGATCTGAAAGATCAGCTTGGAATAAAAAATCAGAATTATCAGGCTGACAGTTCCGATTTGTTTTTAAAGCCGGCCTTTCGGTCTGAAGCTCGTCTGAAGGACAATGAGAACTCAGTTTAAAACACCGAGCCAGGGCTGTCCCCCTGCCACAGTCCCCAGACCCTGGTGTTTGGCACTGTCTGCACCCTCTCTCCTGGGCCCTAGGTCAAATAGGTAGGTTTTAAAGGGCATCTTAAAGGAGGCTAGAGATGCGGAGAGATGTAGTGAGGGATTCATAGCTTAGGACCTAGGCAGCTGAAGATACAGCCACCATTGATAGAGTCAGTGAAATTGGAAGTATGCAAGAGGTCAGAAATAGAGAAGTGCGGTTAACCCTGAAGGCTGTAGGCCTGGAGGAGATTACAGAGATAGAGAAGGATGAGGCCATGAAGGGATTTAGAAACAAAGATGAGAAATTTAAAATTGAAGCATTGCTCAACCAGGTACTAACGTAGGTCATTGAGCAAAGGGTGAATGGGGTTTGGTATGCATTAGGGTATGAGCAGCAGAGTTTTAGGTGAGTTAAAGTTGTGATAGATTGTAGAAGGCCAGCCAGGAGTGAAAGGAAAAGAAGACATGCATGTATATAACACCATTCAGGATCTTGGAACATCATACTTTCTAGCCATTGAAGTGTAGTCACTGTAGTAATGTAGGAACAAGGCAACCAAAATGCATACAACAAGGTCCCACATGCAGCCATGTGATAATGACCAGATAACCTGTTTTTGTGATATTGATCGAGGGATTAAAGGTCAGGGCACCAGTGATAACTCCCCTTCTCTTCATGGTAGTGTCTTGGATCTCTTGCACCTACTTGCGAGGGTGGATGGAGCCTCAGTTTAAATTCTCGTTCAATAGATGGCACTCCAACAATGCAGCATTTCTTCAGTACTTCACTGGAGTGTCAGCTTAGATTTTTCTGCTTGAATCTCAAGAGTGGGGGCTTGAACCTACGGGGCAGAATTTTTAGGTTGGTGTGCGGGCGCGCACCTGACCTGATTGGATGGGAATTTTTGCGTGATGACATCGGGCGAGCATTCTGCGCTCACGTGATATTTCGGTCGGCGGGGTGGGCATGCGAGTGTTGGAAGCGTGCCCACCGACAATCAAGAAGACAAAGTTGTTGAGGTTCCAGTTGTCCCCGATTTTTCGTGGTCCATCCAGCCTCACAGTTGACAGACGGGCGAATCTGCCAGGTGGACTTTGCATTTTTGATGAAACCTCATCCAAGGCCGGGATGAGGTTTGCGTTATTAAGTTTTAGAAATGTATGGGCAGAATTGTCATCATGTATATGTTCAGGTGACTGATTCTGATGCGTGGATATTTTTTTCTGGATTTCAAAATCTTTATTTAATTGTTTTGAAGTGTTCAGCCCCCTGAGACAGCTCTCTGCTTTCAGGGAGCTTCCATTTAGCGTTCACCTGCACTTACGTCAGTGCCCGCCCTCCTCCCGTCTCCACCCCGGCAGCGCTGAGCATTTTTGGCACGCGCTTCACACTGGCTGGCCGTTAATTGGCCAGCCAGCGTGAAATTGCGGTTGGGGGCTGATCGCCGGCGGTGGTTCGATCCCTGGCTGCTCCTGGACCTAAAAATCCTCCCCATAATCTTCTGACATGGGAATTGGAATAATCACATCTGGAAGTAATAAAAGGATCACAGCAACAGATGAGCTGAAGCAGGGGCTGCTGGGTGACAAGAGTTATCCCCTCAGTAGGTGGTTCATGACGTCTCTCCGCCATCCAAGAACAGAAGCTGAGCAGCGGTACAATAGGAACCATACCTCCACAAGGGCTGTGGTGGAGAGAGCCATCGGTCTTCTCAAGATGCGCTTCCGATGCCTGGACCGCTCAGGGGGCGCACTCCAGTACCCCCCAGATCGTGTGTTGCTGATAGTGGTTGCATGCTGCACTCTCCCTAATCTTGCAATGGAAAGGGGGGACGCTGTGGACGATGAAGACGTCGCGCAGTGGCTGCGGCTGCACACTATGAGTCCAGCAGTGAGTCCGAGAATGAGCACGCACAGGGAAATACTGAGAGGGTAGATGCTGACCCGGGCATACTCCAGGGAGGCAGGGACACCGGGAGGCTTTAATCCAGTGAACCTTCGGCTAGCACACCACTTTTGGACCACCAGAACAAGCCTGGGCTGTAAGCCCCGTACTTGATACCTAAGTGCAAAATCTGCCTGGTTAGGAACATTAACTAAGGGCCTTGTTAATAAAGCTGAATGTCCCACAAATCACTCATAACATTATTGGAAACCATCCACCTGCAGAAGAAAAGATGCACCCTCAGCCATGGTAACATGTCTGAATTTAATATTACAACCAAAGAAACTTAAACAAAATGACAAAGGTGTTAAAAATCACACCAACTCACAAAGACCTCATTGCGGCCAACACAAAAGCACCAGTGATAAACCTGTGGTGTGCCTAAGGTGCTTTATGTTTACATTTTCGGGTACTACATCTTGGAGCTGACCCCTCGCTGGGAGTGGCATCTGAGATGGCCTGCTCACTCTGCTGTCCTGCTGCCCTCTGACATTGGCAGTCGTCCTTGGGCCATGGAACCTGTGCTGGCCCCGACTGGGAGGAAGCTGCCAGTTCCACAGCTGGCATCTCCCCAGTTGTCTTAGCGTCACCAGATGCAACGGTCACTGGCAGAGCGGTGGAGGAGCTGCCGCCCTCATCTGGAGCGCCCTGAGAGGTGCCCAGAGATGCCAGGCAGCTGCTGCACCGACGTGAAGTCGCTTCGGAACTCCCTGCTCACTGTGGATGGATGGGCACCGAGCTGGGAAATTTGGTGCCCAGACCATCTTCCACACTGGCACTGACCAGCTGAGGTCAATGCCGATGTGAGGGCTTGCTGGCCTGAGCACATCCCCAGGAAGCCCTGATTGGTCTCCTGGAAGAGCCTCTCCATGAGAGTCGCCACTCCATGGAGGACACATGGCGCTTGGCCATGAGGCTCATTGCCTCGATGATAGTCCGCGTAGACTCCTCCACCATGGAGACCAAGCCAAGTATAGCCTCATGTATCTCCACCAGAAGCTCCCGCACACTCGGCCTCATTTCCTGCGTTGACAGAGGCATATCATCAGGCACCGACTGAGCATGTGCCTGGTCCCCTGCAGTTCTCCGACTGCTGGCGTCATGGGCACTCTCTGTCTCTGCCAGCTCCTCCAGTGACTGTGAAGTGCCCTCACTGCTGTGACCTGGGATACTAGCTGATGTTCTAAGTCCCACCAAGCTGCTAGTATCTGCGCTGGTGCCTGCCTGGCAGAGGTGGTGTGACGCTGGTGAGACTTCAGGGCTCTCAGGAGCCTCTGCTGCTCCTCCTCCCAGCCCTGCTCCAATTATGTTGAAAAGAAGAACAAGGACATTGGATCAGTTAACATGGAGACAATGTCAAAGTGCATCCCTGTCCCCTAGATCATTATGCGCTTACTCTTCCATAAGCAATGGTGAAGCCATGTTGCAAACTTCAATCACTGAACATTCAGCACTGCCATGGCTGTTGGGAGAAAAATGCTGACCTCAGCAACAACAAAAACAGAATTACCTGGAAAAACTCAGGTCTGGCAGCATCCGAGGAGAAGAAAAGAGTTGACGTTTCGAGTCCTCATGACCCTTCAGGTTCTGTTGAAGGGTCATGAGGACTCGAAACGTCAAATCTTTTCTTCTCTGCCGATGCTGCCAGACCTGCTGAGTTCTTCTAGGTAATTCTGTTTTTGTTTTGGATTTCCAGCATCTGCAGTTTTTTGTTTTTATCTCTATTATAATGGTGACCTCAGTGCTGGGCAAACATACCTGCCCGTGACACTCCCGCCTCACTGACACCGGCGGACCTGGGCGCATGGCGCCTCTCCAGATCTAGGGCCTCCTGCTAGAAGCAGCTGAGAATCGCCAACTGTGCCAGCCCACTGCCAATCCTCACCCACTCAGCAGCATTATGTGCATTCTTCTCCAGAAGAGGAGAGAAGAGCATTGGTTAGAGCTACTTGTACCTGGACTCTATTCGTGGACGGCCGACTCCAACCAGAGTGGGACATTGCAGGACTCCAGTGTCTTCTCACCCCGTTGCTGCCAAACACACACACAAAGATGCTAGGCCTGCCCCTCCCCCCCACCCCCTTGGCCAAATACTGCCACATTAGGCACCACACAGTCTAATCTTCCATAGTAAGGAGGCGCAAGTACGTGAAGCGCAGAGGACAGCAGATCAATCAGTGCCAACGCCACCTTGAAGCTCCCCTCTCAGCATGTCATCACCGTGACTTTGACATGTCCTGGAGTTTCAGCACTGCCCCTAGGTGCAGCTCTTCCAGGTTGCCCCCAAAACAGTAATGTGGATCCCAGTGTACCGGGGGCAGAACCCATCTCTTCACCACCCTCTCAGGGTGACCTCGGCATAGGCAATATCTGCTGGCCCACCCAGTAAAGGACACATGTCGTCAATGATTCAATCCCCTCACTACACTCAGACTTGGGGAGGCGGGGGGGGGGTGGGCACCGGGGGGAAAGCCTACCTGCTGGGTTAAGTGACCAATGCCAACATGGTACTCACCCTTACTGAGCGCAACAGGTCATTGAAGCACTTGCGACACTGGATCCAGGTGCGCCGCACCACGTCCCGGGAGCTCACCACCTCTGCCACCTCCTCTCAGGCATGTTTGGTCATGTGGGGGGGCCTCCTTCTCTTGTCCTGGGGGACCAGGACCTCCAGCCATGCTGCTACCTCCTCGAGGAGGGCAGCAATGCAATCATTGGAAAAACGAGGGACACAGTGCCCCCCCCCCCCCCCCCCCCCCCCCCCCCCCCCCGCCCTATCCTCCTGCCTGGCCTGCTCACCAGCAGCGCCCTGGGAAGCCCTTCCACTGGCCGTGATTCACCGTGAAAGGCTGCAGCAGCTTTTTAAAACAGCCCCGCCGCTGCCCACCCACTCCCACTGTCCTTGGGAGCTCTGATTCACGTTGGGTGGGGCCTTAATTGGCCCGCCTGCTTGAAATGGCGGTGCAGACCCGATTGCGGGCGGCGATCTGGTCCACGCTCTCCCGCTCTGCCCACCCGATAGGCAGAAAATTCTGCCCTTTGTTTCTTTTATTCTCCCTTTACCACCCCCTTTTGCCTTGCATCATCTTTTGTCATTAAATCATTCCTGCCTTACACCCTATCACAGAGCTTCCCTTTTTGTTTTTTACTACTTTCTCCTGCCCTATCCTACCTCTGTCTGTGCTTACAACCTTTTACATCTCTAACCATCTCCAGTTCCGATGAAAAGTTGCCGACCTGAAATATTTACTCTGTTTCCCTCTCCACAGATGCTGCCTGGCCTGCTGACTATTTCTAGGATTTTCCATTTGTATTTCAGATTTCCAGCATCCTCTGCATTTTCCTTTTGCACCGTTTGTGTTCTTAAACAAGATATTCCAACTTCCTTTTCTCAAAAACATAAACAGCTGATAGAATACAAAAGTAGATCATAATTTTTAGAACTGTTAAATGCTAATGCTTTCCCATTTCATGGTAAATGCCTGGAAGGAAAAGTATACAGAATTGATATACCATCTTTCATGTCCTCAGGAAATCCAAAAACGCTTCACAACCATTAAATTACTTTGGAGCGCTGTCATTGTGTTACAACCTCCGAAGAGATCAGTAACTTTTTAAAAGATATTTGAACTCCCAGTTATTAACTGAAAGAATTATGGCACAAAATTTCACATTTTAAACAAAAATTTTTATGGCACAAGAGTTAAACAAAGCAAATACTAATAATTTTAATAGTATTTATTTAGAAATAAATTATATTTTTAACTACTTATACATTAAATCCGATAAGTTCAACAAGACACACCCCGGTCCTCTTTTATTTCCACCCTAGACTTATCCTATACTTTAGAGGAACTTCACTTCTTTTGGGACCAAACCAAGATGTGCCAAAGCTCTTAGGAATTCACTTTGATTCTCCTCAATGTTCCCAATATTCTCTGAGGTATGAGACTTCTTAGGGCCTTTTCACTAGCATCCGGCTAGGTGAACCCTCCAACTCTCTTTAAGTGCCTCATGATTGTGGAATCCCCAGCTCAAACATGGGCCTCACTGCTTTCTTGCTTAGTGACTCCAAATCAGAAAATGCCCTTGGCCGGGTTTTACTGGTCCCGGTGCGGCGGGTCCTGCCACAGCAGATGCAGCCAAATCATTCAAAAGTCCATTCACTTCAGTGGGACCAGAAGATCCCACTGGCGGGAGGGGCCGTAAAATTCTAGCCCTTGTTTCAGATAGCCAGCTGCCACTGGTCTACAGCTCCTGGCAGATTCTCTCTCTGCTTGTCTCAAAGCTGCTTCCATATTGACTTCAACTGCCCGTTTCTGTGAGAAATCACACATAAAAACGCAAAGCCAAGAAAAAAACCTCCCTGCAACCTATCCCCACAGCAACATGGCGCACCTGGGATCTCCCAGATAGAGATTTAAATTAATTATTCCCAAACTTTCCCTTTTGTTCTGGGAAAACCATATGAATAATTTATAACCCTTATTTAGGCAACTATAGACATCCAGCCTCCACCAAGAAACTCAGCAGTCCAATGTTTAGCTTCCAATACTTCCCACTATAACCAAAAAAACAAACATAGGTCACCTTTTGTATTGCAATTACTTCAGGTTTGTTCATCAGTTTCTCAGCATTTTTCATTTATATCCCCAAACTAAAAGTTATATTCCGAAAACACATGAACTATAAAATTAGGCATTCATAACAATTGTTACTTTTTTGGACAAACTCCACAGTCAATTTGTGTACAGTAAAATCCTACAAACCACATATGATCCAGTTAATGACCAGGAGATTAGTTATCACTAGCTATCTTAAGTAAGTTAGAATTATTTCGTTTTTAATTTAAAAAGGATTAATTTTATTTCACAGATCTCCATTCTTGGAGTTTTCACAGTTTGCGGGTTATCAGTTGTATGGTGACGAGGAGGTACCAGCAGGAGGCATCATCACAGGCATTGGAAGAGTATCTGGGTAAGTGTTACATTTCAATTAACCGTTTACTCTCCCCATCTTCCTATAATAAAGGGATGTTATGGAAGTCATTCAAGATAACTTATGTAAGGAATGGGCCGGGAGGGTGGGTGGTTGATGTGGTCATGAGCCACTGTCCTTATTTCTTTCAAGTGCCCATCCATTTTCATTTCGAAATCAGTGATCATCTCTGCTTCCACCACCTTCATAGGCAATGAGTTCCATGTCATTGTCACTCCCTGCAGAAAAAAGTTCTTTCTCTCATCCCCCTATATCTTGTGCCCAAAATCCTAAATCTGTGTCCCCTCGCCTTTGTACCATCTGCTTGTGGGAAGCTTTTTTATTCATTCATGGGGTGTGGGTGTTGCTGGCTAGGCCAACATTTGCCCATCCCTAATTGCCCTCGAGAAGGTGATGGTGAGCTGCCGACTTGAACTGCTGCAGTCTGTGTGGTGTAGGTACACCCATACTGCTGTTAGGAAGGGAGTTCCAGGATTTTGACCCAGCAACAGTGAAGGAACAGCAATATATTTCTAAGTCAGGATGGTGAGTGGCTTTCAGGCGAACTTGCCGGTGGGTGTTCCCATGTATCTGCTGCCCTTGTCCTTCTAGCTGGTAGCAGTCGTGTGTTTGGAAGGTGCTGTCTAAGGAGCCTTGGTGAGTTCTTGCAGTACTTTTCTTTGTCAGCCTTATCAAACCTGTCATAATCATGTACACCTCTATCAAATCTCTCCTTGATCTCCTTTGGTCCAAGGAGAACAACCCCAGCCTAAACTTGAAACTAAAATCCCTCATTCATAGAATTGTTCTGATACATTTCCTCTGCACACTTTCAAGGACCCTCACACCCTTCCTTAAGAGTGGTGACCAGAACTGAATGCAGCACTTTAGTTGTGGCCTAACCAGAGTTTCATAAAGGTTTAGCATAACCTGTTTGATTTAATACTCAATGCGTCTATTTATGAAGACCAAGGTCTCATATACTACTCTCTCAATATGTCCTGACACCTTCAAGAACCTGTACACATGGACCCCCAAGTCCTCCTGTCCTTACACACAATATTTAGTCTTTACTGCTTCTCCCTTCCCTTTCTACCAAAATGCATCAACTCATACTTCTCTGTATTTAATTCCACCTGCCTTATTTGTCTGCCCATTCTGCTGGCCTATCTATTGTCCTGTTGCAGTCGATTGGTATCATCCTCACTGTTTGCTGCATCTCCAAATTTGATACCATTGGCACATTTTGAAATTTCATTCTGTATTCCAACATCCAAGTCTTTTTTAGATTTTAATAAAACACACTGAACCTTGGGGAATGCTACTGTCTACCATCCTCCAGTCTGAAAAACAACCATTTACCACAGCCTACTGTTTATGTCCCTGAGCTAACTTTTTATCCAAGCTATTGAATAAAAGCCCTCCTATTCATGAGCGTCAGTTTTATTAATCTGCTTTTTACGTGGTATTCTGTCACATGCTTTCTTAAAATCCATAGGGACAATATTCCTTACTCTCCCTTCATCAACCTTCTCTCTTACCTCATCAAAAAAATTCAGTTAAATTAGTCAAACATGATCTGTCTTTTATAAATCTGTGCTGGCTCTCCTTAAGTAATTCAAACTCCTCTAAGTGCCTGTTATTTTTTTCCCTGATAATTGTTTCTAAAGTTCCACCCACCACTGATGTTAAATTGACCAGCCTGATGCACGTGATAATTTTTTTCTTTGTTTCATCATTTTCTATCTCTCTCATCATCCTAGGAGCCCTGGGTTTGGCTAGTAATAGCTTACACTTTTCACTGCACTTGCACATCTTTTATGCACTTACCTTTTGGTAAGGTTTAGTTCAAAATCTAATATACCTGGTACATGGATCGCTGCTCTGGTTAGACCTATACATGTCAAGCACTTGGTGTTTATTTTTAGTGCAGTGTGCAATGCGTACTCTTCTGGTGCTATCGGATGTAGTCAACTGAAAATCATACAGGAAATTCAGGATCCATGTTATTCACGTACAGAGTAAGGGAATATGAACATATAAATTAGGAGCAGGTGGTTAGCACTCAATTTTCTTGTGCACAGACTATTTTTAGGTTTCTCATAAATTTATTCATTCACGGGATGGGAATGTTGGCTAGGCCAGCATTTATTGCCGTTCGTAATTTCACTTGAGACGGTGGTGGTGAGCTGCCTTCTTGAACCGTTACGGTCCATATGATGCAGGTACAACCGCAGTGCTGTTAGGAAGGGAGTCCCTGGATTTCTACCCAGTGACAGAAATATAATTATTAATATTAGTAATATTAATATACAGTAATATAATTAGTAAGGAGGACTTTGCAGGGTCGCCAGGGATTGCCTAGCATTCTAGATGGATGAAGGCCTGGGTGGTTCGTCCAGTTTCATTCCTTTTAGATTTTGTAGCGGTTTGATACAACTGAGTGTCTTGATAGGCTATTTCAGAGGGCAGTTAAGAGTTAACCACATTGCTGTGGGTCTGGAATCTCATGCAGGCCAGAGCAGGTAAGACTGGCAGATTTCCTTCCCTAAAGGGCATTAGTGAACCGGATGGGTTTTTACAATCGACGGTGGTTTCATGGTCATCATTACTGATACTAGCTTTTAATTTCAGATTTATTAATTGAACATAAATTCCACCAGCTGCTGTGGTGGGTTTTGAACCCATATCCCCAACGCATTAGCCTGGGTCTCTGGATTTAGTCCAGTGACATGACCACTACACCACTGCCTTTTAGACTACTTATAAGAATCATTTGTGTTGATTATAACTTGAGAAACATATTCAAAGAGCTCATTTGTCAGGTTCTACACAGATGCTAAACCCGAGAAAATCAGCCCGTTAGTGACTTGTTAAACCCTCGGTAGCATGTGCTTGAGACAAAAACAGAAAGTGCGGCAAACTCTCACCAGGTCTGGCATCTGAGAGCAAAATAAGGTTAATGTTTCAAATCAGTGATCTTTCATCAGAACATGTGCTTAATTGAATCCGGCTGGAAGCAAGCAAGTGAGAATGGTTAACCCTGGAACCCGAAGCTCAGAATCCGGCTTTATATCCATTTGATGCTGCTTTTTCACATCAGTGAATTTGTTTCTAGAATAGGCAGAGCCTTGACTTTTGGTTCCACCAGAGGGCGCCAATGCAATCCTCAACTGTAATGTTAGTTATTAACGGATTTCTTCTTGCAACAAAGGGTTATTAGTCTGATGGCATTAATCCCACTTATGATTCACGACTGTTTTGTATAGTAACAGCTTTATTAGAGTGACTGATTTGGTCTTCCATTTGTGTTAACTGACACGCACATTAATCAACAGTTTCCCAGGCTCAGATTGCCTTTGAGAAGGCTCTCTAAACACAAGACCTGGAGTGACCAGCTCCCACTTTCCAGCTCCTCTGTGTGGCTGCTTTGTGTCTGATCCTCTAGAAGACACTGACTTAAAGGGGATCTGGTTCAATTTTTATACTATAGTGCAACCATGGTCTGTGCTTGTATAATAGATAGATAAGTAATATGCACTATGCACATTTAGCTGAGCTGCATTTTTAGGTGGTTACCTGGCTTATAATCTTGTCAGCCTTTACCCCTGTACTACAAGCTTAGCTTATAGTATAGTAAGCGCTTGGACCAAATATTAATCCTGGTCCCTAGACCTGGGTATTTTCATTCTCTTCTTTTGTGTGTACAAACTGTCTGTTATTTAAATATAGAGATTAGATCGAGTTCCTTTTCTCTCTCATTTGCTCTTTTTCTTCTCAGGTAGAGCCCTCAATTATTTGAGAGTTGCCGAACCATGGCTTATGCTATGATTTTACTAGGGGGCAGGGCAAGGAGGTAGGCACCAAATCTATCTCAACCAGAATGGGAATCAAACCTCATACTGTTGGCGTTACTCTGAACCGCATGCTAACTGTCTAGCTAACTGAACTCCCCACCCTGCCTCATTTGCTCTACCGCTAAAAAGTTTTAAAAGAAAGGAGTGCTAGAATAGATTTGACTCTTATTGATTGGCCAGAATTTTGACCTTGATGGGCGGGTGGGCCCCACCGGCTTAGCGGTGGGCGGAACCCCCGCTGCTGAAACGGGGCCGGCCGCCATTTTACATGGGCAGGCCAATTAATGCCCACCCAGCGGCCTGCCCGATATAGCGCTTCCTGTGCGGGGGGGGGGGGGGGGGGGGGGGGGGGTGGGGGGGGGATTGCCCAACTGTCAAAGTGTGCTCTTCCGCTGGGGCTCCTGACCTGTCCACCAGCTTTAAGGTTGGACGGGCAGGTCTTTCAATGAGCTTAATGATCCTGTCAATGGCCTCAATTGGCCATTGACAGATCGGCGGGCGGACAGCTGATTTCGCTGTCCGCCCACCTTCCTAAAAATTTAAATGGATCAGGATGACGTCGGGGGTTCCTCCCAATGTCATCCCGCGTCATTTTCCTGTTGGCGAGCAGGCCCCGCCCCCAAATCGCTGCCAGGAAAATTGTGGCCATTGTCTTGACATCAGTCTGTCTATAATTGAAGGTAACAGAAACTCAGCATCCATAACCAGGCCACCTTGTAAAGTCAGAATAGGGCTGAAAACTAGCCACCTCCTCCAAATGCCTCGCACACAGATAACCCCAAATGTGCCAATGTGTTCATAAGAAATGTGATTTTTAAAAAAAATAATCATTTGGTAAGGCTATTCACGGATTGGGAACTACATGTTGTTTGGAGGTTTGGATGCTTTGTTGGGTCCATGGAGTACAATTGATTCACAAGGATATTCAGGGTGCTGCCTACTTGTAAAATAGCACATTGTTTGGCGGCTGTGTGTTTGTAACTTTCTGAATTTGGACGATTGTCTAAGTGTTGCCTTTTGAGTTCTAAGCAGAGCTCATATCTGCTCTGATTGGTAAATGTTTCTTCCACATGTTTGTTGTGGAAAGAATTGTGTTTTGTTACAGTGGGGAGCATATCTTGTTGTGAGCGATGACAGTTACACTAGACTCTGTGATCCAGGATGAGCAGGTTTTTCAATAGGCAAGCCCAGCAGGCATTGGCCTTTTGTCTGCACAGAGTCCAAGGTCTTATGATGCTTTCTGTGGCTTCTCAGAATGGCTGAAAGTGAGGATGGAACCAGAAAGGTTAGAGTCCCTCCCACAATCATTCCATGAAAGGGGCGGAATCTGAGAACCATTTGTGGGGTGTGGTATGCTCATCATATTATCTTGAACTGGCCTTCAAGCACCTAGAATTCTAATCTTATTTGAAATTGTTTAATTTTCTGTCTACTGCTTTCACTAAATGCTGAATACCTTTCCAACTGTTAGTGTTTTTTTAAAATTCTGTTATGTTCATGGGTATATTTTCAGTCAAATTCCTTAGTTGCATGTGTTGAGCGGTGTTATCTGGTGGACATAATGGAAAGGAAAGTTTAGGATTTCATTAGAATTTTGACAGCATTCAAATATTTTGTGTTTACTCCCAGTATTAGATGGTCTTCCGTGTTGGGTAAGGTTTTATGATGTTCAGCGTATACTTGGCTGAGTTCTACATATTTCCACTTCGCAATTTATCTTCTGCCACTCTTCAGATCATTTACACTTTCAGTGGTTTGGTTATTTCTGTTCTCCAAGCTACTTCGCTGAATCTGTATATGTGTTGGGCACCACACTAAAAGCTAGAAGTGTAGCATGGCACAAAAGCAAGCAGCCACATTACCTGCCCTATTTAGCTTTTGCTTTTTAAATGTTTGGACATTTAAGAACAGAAGAAATAGGAGGAGTAGGCCATTCAGCTCCTCAGCCATTCAACTAGATCGTGAGGTAGAGCCTCTACCTCAACGCCGTTTTCTCGCACTGTCCCCAAATCCCTTGATGTCATTAGATTCCAGAAAACTACCAACCTCTGTCTTGAACATACTCAATGACTGAGCCTTGGCAACTCTATGGGATGGAGAATTCCAAAGATTCACCACTCCCTGACTGAAGAATTTCCCCCTCATCTCAGTCCCAAATGGTCTTCCCCTTATTTTGACACTATGTCCCCTTGTTCAAGATCCCCTGCCAGGGGAACTATCCTTCCTGAGTCTACCTTGTCGAGCTCTGTAAGAATTTTGTATGCTTCAATGAGACCATTCTTCTAAACGCTAGAGAATATAGGCTCGGTCTCCTCAATCTCTCCTTTCAGGACAATCCCGTTATCCCAGGGTTCAGTCTGGTGAACAGCTAGGGCAACCACCCTAGTTATACGACTCGCCAGAACACTGGTCCCAGCATAGTTCAGATGGAGACTGTCCTAGTGGTACAGGTCTCATTTTCCCCAATATTGGTGCCAGTACCCCATGAATCGAAACTCATTTCTCCGACACCAATCTTTGAGCCACACTTTTAACTTTCTAATCTTATTTACCCTACTCCAATTTGCTCGTGGCACAGGTAATCATTCAGAGATTATTACCTTAGGTTTTGCTTTTTAATTTAGCCCCTAGCTGCTCACATTTTGTTCTAATGATAATGTACTGTACATTTATTTATCATCTTCTCTTTCCTCATTGAAATCTCTTATGAGGGATTTCTATTGTCATGCACCTTCTCAGTTGGGGGTTGGGTTACACACTTCCCTGTGGTCAGGTGGAGAAGATGCTCTTCTCTGGGAGCTGATAAATTTTGCCCGAGAGGAACTGCGTGTAGGGCAAATTTAAGCTTAGTAACAGTTTATCCTGTAAGCAAGTGGACATAAGTCTGCAAATCTGACCTATCCAACCAGAAAACCACAATATATCAACCAGCCAGAACTAAAAATTTATTTGTCATACTGGATATTCTTATCCAAAAATGCAATTCACTATTCCTGG
Source organism: Carcharodon carcharias (assembly GCF_017639515.1). Classification (NCBI taxonomy): domain Eukaryota; kingdom Metazoa; phylum Chordata; class Chondrichthyes; order Lamniformes; family Lamnidae; genus Carcharodon; species Carcharodon carcharias. Next base: position 153,743,117 of record NC_054470.1, read on the forward strand.
GTTACAATTCTGATGGTTTTTAAATCCTTAAAATTGAAGTACACCTCTGCTGCACAGTATTTTTTTTCAATCTTTCAGACAGCTGGCTTAACATGCCCAGTGACAGCAGTTTTGAATGTTGGTCAAGACTAGAAGTTAGACTATTTCATTGTAGGTTTAGAATCCAATGCTGCATGGGCCATTATTGGTTGTGTTTTATCACTTAAACAGAGTAGTACCATTCCTTTTTGTTTAGATCTGTGAAGGGTTTGTCATTTGTGATTTGAATTCTTGTTTTATTTTTGATGAAGAGTTACACCTAGCGCAAAAGAAGATGGTTGTGATTGTTGGAGGTCAGTCATCTCAGCTCCAGGACATCACTGCAGGAGTTACTCAGGGTAGTGTCCTCGGCCCAACCGTCTTCATCAATGACCTTCCTTCCATCATAAAGTCAGAAGTGGGGATGTTTGCTGATGATTGGACGATGTTCAGCACCATTCGTGGCTCCTCAGATGCTGAAGCAGTCCATGTCCAAATGCAGCAAGACCTGGACAATATCTAGGTTTGGACTGACAAGTGGCAAGTAACATTTGTGCCACACAAGTGTCAGGCAATGATCATCTCCAACAAGAGAGAATCCTACCATCGCTCCTTGATGTTCAGTGGCATTACTATCACTGAACCCCCCACTATCAACATCCTGGGGATTACCATTGACCAGAAACTGAACTGGACTAGCCATATAAATACTGTGTCTACAAGAGCAGGTCAGAGGCTAGGAACCATGTGATGAATAACTCACCTCCTGACTCCCTAAAGCCTGTCCACCATCTACAAGACACAAGTCAGGAGTGTGATGGAATACTCCCCACTTGCCTGGGTGAGTGCAGCTCCCACAACATTCAAGATGCTTGACAGTGTGCAGGACAAAGCAGTTCGTTTGATTGGCTCCACATCCACAAACATTCATTCCCTCCACCACCGACACACAGTTAGCAGCAGTGTGTACTATCTACAAGTTGCACTGCAGGAATTCACCAAGGCTCCTTTGACAGCACCTGCCAAACCCGCGACCACTACCATCTAGAAGGACAAAGACAACAGATAGATGGGAACCATCGCTTGCAAGTTCCCCTCCAAGTCACTCAGCACCCTGACTTGAAAATAAATCGCTGTTCCTTCATGTCACTGGGTCAAAGTCCTGGAACTCTCTTCCTAACAGCATTGCGGATGTACCTACACCACATGGACTTCAGCGATTCAAGAAGGCAGCTCACCACCACCTTCTAAAGGGCAACTAGGGATGGGCAATAAATGCTGGCCCAGCCAGCGAAGCCCACATCCCGTGAATGAATAAAAAAAAACATATCTGTTCTTTCTACAGATGCTAACTGACCTGTTGAGTATTTCCACATTTTCTTTTCATGGTTCAAATTTTCAACACTTGATGGATTTTGTTTTTTAACCATATGGTTTTTTCTATGATGAAGAGGATGTGGGGTCTAAAGCTCAGCTCTAGTCAAGCAGCATGGTTAGATTTTGAACAGTCTTATTGAGTTTGAGATAGTGATGTGGAGGGGAATGGAATTAGGGTGATGGGAGGGAATTGGTGGTGAAGGTACAGAGTTTGGGGATGTTTGCTAATGATTGCACAATGTTCAACACCATTTGCAACTCCTCAGATGCTGAAACAGTCCATGTCCAAATGTAGCAAGACCTGGGCAATATCTAGGTTTGGGCTGACAAGTAATGCTTGAAGCCAATGGGGATAATTTTGATTTTGGGTGATAATGTAAAATAGATAATCCCGATTCAGCCACCTGCTATCCAGCTCCTTCCAATTTCCATTTCCATAGTGAATTTGTGGGAGAAAGAGATAGTTGAGCATGTCAAAGGCTGCAGAGAAATCCAAAGGGACAAAGAGGTATAGTGCATCACAGTGACGGAGGATGTTATTTGTGACTGATTTGTTTGTTTCAAGAAGAAGCCTGATTGAGGAGATTCAAACATGGAGCTATGGGAAAGCTGGGCATGACAGTACGCTCAAGAACTTTAGGGAAGTTGGAAATGGGATTGTAGCTTTCAAGGGCAGAGGGGTTGAGTTTTGTTTTTTTCTTGACGAGAAGGATGGTGCCAATGGAGTGAAGATTAGGACTCAACCCAATGAACGACCTGGATTGGAGAGAGTCATGGTTTTGCAGGGAGATAGGCGTTAAAAACAGATGGGAGAGAGTAATTTAGAGGTTCAACAGCTGTGGAAGTATCATGATTAATGGAGAATCAAAGGATACATGGTTAGGATTTCATAGTGTAAGTGACTTAGTGCAGAATTTATCTCAGGGGCAGGCACAGAAAGGAGTGGGGTTGGTAGGGGCAATTTGGGTGGTGAAAAATGCAAGGAAATGGTTTGTGAAGATCTCAAGAAATGTGAATAGAGAGGCCACTTGTGATGGCTTAATCAAGGGGGTTTCCATGGGGTGAGTTTATATGGTGGGAAAAATTTAGCGAGGACAAGAGGGCTGTGAAATCAGAAAAGAGAGATCAAATAGAGCCAGTAAAGATTGAAATCATCAGATGATGAATGCCTCACTACAGAGATTGAGGAAGAAATTTTTAGGAGTGGTCTTCAGGGGCGGTAGAGAACAAATATTTTAAAGGAGGTGCAAAGGAGAAGGCACAAGGTGCAATGCTTGATGGAAGAGAATATGCCAGAGAATTAAGAGTAATTTGATGAGAAGGACCACCGACTTGTACTGTAGAGGTTTGGGTGGCACAGATGGTGGAAAGTATACCACACAGGAAGACTTCAGTAATGGGCAAGGTATTAACACCCCTGAGTCAAGTTTCCTTCAAAGCTATGATGTCAGTACAATCATCCATTACAACCAAGGATGGCAAGCGGCTCTTTATCTGGCAAACCACAGTGGGAGCTCACAGTCAGATTTTCATGGAATGTGTTTCAAATTCCACATTCCCATCTACCCCCTATAACCTTTGATTTCCTAGCCTAAAAAGAATCTATGTACCTCCACCTTAAAAATATTCAATAACCCTGCCTCCATCACCTTCTGAAGCAGAGAGTTCCAAAATCGCACAGCCCTCAGAGAAAAGATTTCTTCTCATCTCTGTCCTAAAAAGGTGACCTCTAATTTTAAAACAGTGTCGCCTAGTTCTGGACTCATCCACAAGAGGAAACATCCTTTCCACGTCTACCTTGTCGAGACCGTTCAGGATCTTATATAATTATCAAGTCACCCCTCACTTTTCTAAACTCCAGTGGAAACAAGCCCAGCCTGTCCAACCTTTCCTCATAAGGCAACCCGCTCATTTCAGGTATCAATCTAGCAAACCTCCTTTAAACTGCTCCTAGCAGCGGTTATGGATCCTGACCGAGAATTAATAAAACAAGTGAAGAGCAACTGACCTCTATAAAGTGATAACCCATAAAATCTTGTATTGAACTCACTTCACTTCAGAATCAGTGTGGCCTGAACAAAACAACCATAAATTATACAAGTTTAACGCCAGTAGGGAGCCAAATTCTGCACCATTTCCATCAAATTTATCCTAAGGGACCATTGTCTAATCATTCTGTGATTCAGGATCTTTGGCTGGTATTGCTTTTTTGCAGCTCGTTTTTGCCCAGTTTATCCAAGACTAAAGAACAAGAACATTTTTTGTTTTTGTTGCTGAATTAATAATTATGTATTTTTCCATTGTTAATTCTGAACCATATTTATATTGCTTTCAGGGTTGAATGTTTGATTGTTGCCAATGATGCAACAGTAAAAGGGGGATCATACTACCCAATCACAGTGAAGAAACATGTAAGAGCACAAGAGATTGCAACACAGAACCACCTGCCTTGCGTTTATTTAGGTGAAACTTTAATCTTCATTTAGATTTATTAAGTCTTTCTTTTGAACTGCATTTTATGAAGTCGATGTACATTTTGAATACATTGCATTTTTCTGCGAGCTACTGGTGCATATTGGAAAGTTTCCAGTTTTTCTTGGATTAGGGCCCAATTTATGGAATATTACTTCTGCTAACTAACAGTTTCACACGAAAAAGCACTGCCATTATTAATGATGTTGAAAATTTTCAACACGTTCCTTGTAGTGTAGTTTGTTAATTGATTCCTTTTTGGTAAGTTGAGTCTTCATGCCCCATTCTGTCTTGTTAGTATGAGCCCATAGGATAGAGTCTTCAGAGCCTTGGGTGCAAAATCTAGGCTGACATTTCAGTGCAGTACTGAGGGAAATCTGCACTGTTGGAGATGCCACCTTTCAGATAAGTCATTAAACTAGGGCCCAGTCTATTCTCTCAGATGAATGTAAAAGATCCAGTAGCACTCCTTTAAGAAGAGCAGAGGAATTATTCCCGGTGTTCTCAACCAGCATCACAAAAAACAGATTACCTGGTTAATATCACATTGCTGTTTGTGGGTGCACACTGCAGGTTGGTGGCTATGATATTGCACTCCTACAGCAGGCACCTCAAAGCTCTGGAGAAGTACCAACAGCGATGCCTTTGCAAGATCCTCCAAATCCAGTGCCAAGCAGCAGCATCCTGTTCAAAGCCAACATGTCCAGCATCGAGGCACTAATCACTAAAAACCAGCTTTGCTGGTGGGACATTCATTCAGATGCCTGACACCAGACCCCCGAAGCAACTATTCTACTCGGACCTCAGATACGACAGGAGACTCCCAGGAGGGCAGCAGAAATGCTTTAGGGTTGTCCTCAAGACATCCCTGAAGAGATCATACATCCCTGCCTACTCATGGGAGTCCCTGGCTTGTGACCGACCAAAATGTAGAAGGTTTATTTGGGGAGGCATTGAACACATCAAGAGATTTTGTCAGGAACACGCAGAGGTAAAGTGGAGGAATCGGAGAGAGTGTATAAACCTCCAAACACCTCATCTACCAGTCCCTTCAAGCACCATCTGCCCTGTTTGTGGCAGGGTCTGCAGATCGTGTATTGGACTTACAAACCATCTTAGAACCCATCAAACTGGAGGGGAAGTGAATTATTTTTGATCCCGAAGGACTTCCTAAGAAGTAAAAAGAAGAAAAGCTGTTTATGGGAGCTTGCTTTGCACAGATTGGCTGCTACATTTCCTATATTACATACTTCTAAAATAAAAACAGAACGTACTGAAATACTCAGCAAGTCAAGCAGCAGCTGTGAAGAGAGAAACAAGTTAATGTTTCAGGTAAATGGCCTTTCATCAGTTCTGGTGAAAGGTCACAGACCTAAAATATTAACCCAATTTTGTGCTTCACAGATGCTCCCAGATGTGCTTAGCATCTCCAAGATTTTCTGTTTTTATGTAAGACCTTCAGCGTGGTCATAAGAGGTGCTTTATAAATGCAAGTCTTTTTTTATGGCTTCGTTTCAGTGGATTCTGGTGGTGCAAACCTACCACGGCAAGCAGATGTGTTTCCAGATCGAGACCATTTTGGGCGCATCTTTTATAATCAGGCCAATATGTCTGCAATGGGAATTGCGCAGGTAAATTAATCATTTAAAATTTATATGCTGCTATTGTTCACTTTTAGTTAGAAATTGAAATTACATGAACCATAAGCATTTTGAAATTAGGAAAGTTCAGGCATACACGTCATTCTGCCAGTTGGATCTTTATTTGAGACGATTCTGCGATGCCAGCAATTAAAGTGTGAAAATATAACAATTAAGACATTTTAAAATATGGCTAACTATTTTATAAGAAATTAAAATTTGGAATTTGATAAGCAAAATCCTCTTCAGTATGAAAGATTTTTGCTCTAAGTAGAAACTGTGTTCAGCTCCCTACCAACAGGTTGTGAACTTGAATTGCAGGTTTCCCTGTTACTTCAGGTTGCAAGTAGAGTTAGTGTTCTTTCTTTTGGATGAGGGAAATCGAAAGTAGAAGAATGCAGCTTGACCAACTAAAAACACTAGGCCTGAATTTTTTGGATGGTGGGGTCTCGCTTTCTGCCATCTGAAGAGTCGTCGGGGAACACATCCTGCCAACTGAGTGCCCTGCAACCGTTTCACGCTTGAATGAGTAATTAGTGGCTGCAGGCGGGGCTTGCGCCCCTCACCTGGGAGGAAGTTCTGCCTTAGAGAGCTGTGATTGGCTGGCAACTCTCCAATCACTGCAGCAACAGTGCTGCAGTGGAGAGAAGAGGAAGTTCAGGAGGGTGTTGGAACCCAAGTCTAGGGAAAGGAGGCCCAGGCAACTTCAAGGGTTCCCAGGGGCAGAGGGTAGGGAAAGCCTGAGGAGGCACAAAGGGGG